>NC_060191.1:60907853-61092853 GCF_021184085.1 Oncorhynchus gorbuscha | reverse complement strand
GAGAGAGAGAGAGAGAGAGAGAGAGAGAGAGAGAGAGAGAGAGAGAGAGAGAGAGAGAGAGAGAGAGAGAGAGAGAGAGAGAGAGAGAGAGAGAGAGAGAGAGAGAGAGAGAGAGAGAGAGAGAGAGAGAGAGAGAGAGAGAGAGAGAGAGAGAGAGAGAGAGAGAGAGAGAGAGAGAGAGAGAGAGAGAGAGAGAGAGAGAGAGAGAGAAAATTCCCTGTCTTTGTCTCTCAGCCCATTTCCCTTCCCCTCATAGCTCATCCACATGGTCGTTTAAGACGCGGCTTAGTCAGTATTACTGTATAGAGGTGACACATTCCTCCGTCTTCATTTCAGTGGTGAATGAGAGATCAGTCCCCATGCACCTCTGACTTCCTGTTAATGGACCCAAAACCACTCTGGCTCTCATAGAGAAAGGAAGGCACGCACGTAGGGAGATGGGTTAGCCTTTGTGGACCGGCCTAGTATTGTCATATTGAAAATGAAGTGTAATATATTTCAAGGACAGTGGGATATACTATATGGTGTGTAGCCAAAAGGAAAGCAGAACTTAGGACTTAGCGAGACAATGACTCCATCAGGGGAAAGATGCTGATGCAGCTGGGTGCAGTGTTCCATGTTCCTGTCTCATCTTGTAATATATACGCACATACAGTCTTGTTTCACTAACCTTGTGGGGACACACAATTGATTTCCATTCAGAATCCTGTTTTCCCTAACCCCTAAACCTAAACCTAAACCTAACACACACAAACACACACAAAAGCACACACACTTGCAAGTCCACACCCCCTAAACATGGACAGAACACACACATGTACAATTATGTATACACCAACACGCACAAAACAACCGTTATAAATCACGCATCAACTGGGCTACACCAAGACTGTACTGTATGTAGCATCATTATGAGTGGTGAGCAGTAAATCCCTCTGTACTGTATGTAGCATCATTATGAGTGGTGAGCAGTAAATCCATCTGTACTGTATGTAGCATCATTATGAGTGGTGAGCAGTAAATCCCTCTGTACTGTATGTAGCATCATTATGAGTGGTGAGCAGTAAATCCCTATGTACTGTATGTAGCATCATTATGAGTGGTGAGCAGTAAATCCCTATGTACTGTATGTAGCATCATTATGAGTGGTGAGCAGTAAATCCCTATGTACTGTATGTAGCATCATTATGAGTGGTGAGCAGTAAATCCCTCTGTACTGTATGTAGCATCATTATGAGGGGTGAGCAGTAAATCCCTCTGTACTGTATGTAGCATCATTATGAGTGGTGAGCAGTAAATCCCTCTGTACTGTATGTAGCATCATTATGAGTGGTGAGCAGTAAATCCCTCTGTACTGTATGTAGCATCATTATGAGTGGTGAGCAGTAAATCCCTCTGTACTGTATGTAGCATCATTATGAGTGGTGAGCAGTAAATCCTTCTGTACTGTATGTAGCATCAGTATGAGTGATGAGTGGTGAGCAGTAAATCCCTCTGTAGTGTATGTAGCATCATTATGAGGGGTGAGCAGTAAATCCCTCTGTACTGTATGTAGCATCATTATGAGGGGTGAGCAGTAAATCCCTCTGTACTGTATGTAGCATCATTATGAGTGATGAGTGGTGAGCAGTAAATCCCTATGTACTGTATGTAGCATCAGTATGAGTGATGAGTGGTGAGCAGTAAATCCCTCTGTACTGTATGTAGCATCATTATGTGATGTAAAGAGAGATGTGGTGAGCAGTAAATCCCTATGTACTGAATGTAGCATCATTATGAGTGGTGAGCAGTAAATCCCTCTGTACTGTATGTAGCATCAGTGGTGAGCAGTAAATCCCTATGTACTGTATGTAGCATCAGTGGTGAGCAGTAAATCCCTTTGTACTGTATGTAGCATCAGTGGTGAGCAGTAAATCCCTATGTACTGAATGTAGCATCATTATGAGTGGTGAGCAGTAAATCCCTATGTACTGAATGTAGCATCATTATGAGTGGTGAGCAGTAAATCCCTCTGTACTCTATGTAGCATCAGTGGTGAGCAGTAAATCCCTATGTACTGTATGTAGCATCATTATGAGTGGTGAGCAGTAAATCCCTCTGTACTGTGTGTAGCATCATTATGAGTGGTGAGCAGTAAATCCCTCTGTACTGTATGTAGCATCATTATGAGTGGTGAGCAGTAAATCCCTCTGTACTGTATGTAGCATCATTATGAGTGGTGAGGAGTAAATCCCTCTGTACTGTATGTAGCATCATTATGAGTGGTGAGCAGTAAATCCCTCTGTACTGTATGTAGCATCATTATGAGTGGTGAGCAGTAAATCCCTCTGTACTGTATGTAGCATCATTATGAGTGGTGAGCAGTAAATCCCTCTGGACTGTATGTAGCATCATTATGAGTAATGAGTGGTGAGCAGTAAATCCCTCTGTACTGTATGTAGCATCATTATGAGTAATGAGTGGTGAGCAGTAAATCCCTCTGTACTGTATGTAGCATCATTATGAGTAATGAGTGGTGAGCAGTAAATCCCTCTGTACTGTATGTAGCATCATTATGAGTGATGAGTGGTGAGCAGTAAATCCCTCTGTACTGTATGTAGCATCATTATGAGTGATGAGTGGTGAGCAGTAAATCCCTATGTACTGAATGTAGCATCATTATGAGTGATGAGTGGTGAGCAGTAAATCCCTCTGTACTGTATGTAGCATCATTATGAGTGATGAGTGGTGAGCAGTAAATCCCTCTGTACTGTATGTAGCATCATTATGAGTGATGAGTGGTGAGCAGTAAATCCCTCTGTACTGTATGTAGCATCATTATGAGTGGTGAGCAGTAAATCCCTATGTACTGTATGTAGCATCATTATGAGTGGTGAGCAGTAAATCCCTATGTACTGTATGTAGCATCATTATGAGTGGTGAGCAGTAAATCCCTATGTACTGTATGTAGCATCATTATGAGTGGTGAGCAGTAAATCCCTCTGTACTGTATGTAGCATCATTATGAGGGGTGAGCAGTAAATCCCTCTGTACTGTATGTAGCATCATTATGAGTGGTGAGCAGTAAATCCCTCTGTACTGTATGTAGCATCATTATGAGTGGTGAGCAGTAAATCCCTCTGTACTGTATGTAGCATCATTATGAGTGGTGAGCAGTAAATCCCTCTGTACTGTATGTAGCATCATTATGAGTGGTGAGCAGTAAATCCTTCTGTACTGTATGTAGCATCAGTATGAGTGATGAGTGGTGAGCAGTAAATCCCTCTGTAGTGTATGTAGCATCATTATGAGGGGTGAGCAGTAAATCCCTCTGTACTGTATGTAGCATCATTATGAGGGGTGAGCAGTAAATCCCTCTGTACTGTATGTAGCATCATTATGAGTGATGAGTGGTGAGCAGTAAATCCCTATGTACTGTATGTAGCATCAGTATGAGTGATGAGTGGTGAGCAGTAAATCCCTCTGTACTGTATGTAGCATCATTATGAGTGATGAGTGGTGAGCAGTAAATCCCTATGTACTGAATGTAGCATCATTATGAGTGGTGAGCAGTAAATCCCTCTGTACTGTATGTAGCATCAGTGGTGAGCAGTAAATCCCTATGTACTGTATGTAGCATCAGTGGTGAGCAGTAAATCCCTTTGTACTGTATGTAGCATCAGTGGTGAGCAGTAAATCCCTATGTACTGAATGTAGCATCATTATGAGTGGTGAGCAGTAAATCCCTATGTACTGAATGTAGCATCATTATGAGTGGTGAGCAGTAAATCCCTCTGTACTCTATGTAGCATCAGTGGTGAGCAGTAAATCCCTATGTACTGTATGTAGCATCATTATGAGTGGTGAGCAGTAAATCCCTCTGTACTGTGTGTAGCATCATTATGAGTGGTGAGCAGTAAATCCCTCTGTACTGTATGTAGCATCATTATGAGTGGTGAGCAGTAAATCCCTCTGTACTGTATGTAGCATCATTATGAGTGGTGAGCAGTAAATCCCTCTGTACTGTATGTAGCATCATTATGAGTGGTGAGCAGTAAATCCCTCTGTACTGTATGTAGCATCATTATGAGTGGTGAGCAGTAAATCCCTCTGTACTGTATGTAGCATCATTATGAGTGGTGAGCAGTAAATCCCTCTGGACTGTATGTAGCATCATTATGAGTAATGAGTGGTGAGCAGTAAATCCCTCTGTACTGTATGTAGCATCATTATGAGTAATGAGTGGTGAGCAGTAAATCCCTCTGTACTGTATGTAGCATCATTATGAGTAATGAGTGGTGAGCAGTAAATCCCTCTGTACTGTATGTAGCATCATTATGAGTGATGAGTGGTGAGCAGTAAATCCCTCTGTACTGTATGTAGCATCATTATGAGTGATGAGTGGTGAGCAGTAAATCCCTATGTACTGAATGTAGCATCATTATGAGTGATGAGTGGTGAGCAGTAAATCCCTCTGTACTGTATGTAGCATCATTATGAGTGATGAGTGGTGAGCAGTAAATCCCTCTGTACTGTATGTAGCATCATTATGAGTGATGAGTGGTGAGCAGTAAATCCCTCTGTACTGTATGTAGCATCATTATGAGTGATGAGTGGTGAGCAGTAAATCCCTCTGTACTGTATGTAGCATCATTATGAGTGATGAGTGGTGAGCAGTAAATCCCTCTGTACTGTATGTAGCATCATTATGAGTGATGAGTGGTGAGCAGTAAATCCCTCTGTACTGTATGTAGCATCATTATGAGTGATGAGTGGTGAGCAGTAAATCCTCTGTACTGTATGTAGCATCATTATGAGTGATGAGTGGTGAGCAGTAAATCCCTCTGTACTGTATGTAGCATCATTATGAGTGATGAGTGGTGAGCAGTAAATCCCTCTGTACTGTATGTAGCATCATTATGAGTAATGAGTGGTGAGCAGTAAATCCCTCTGTACTGTATGTAGCATCATAATGAGTGATGAGTGGTGAGCAGTAAATCCCTCTGTACTGTATGTAGCATCATTATGAGTAATGAGTGGTGAGCAGTAAATCCCTCTGTACTGTATGTAGCATCAGTATGAGTGATGAGTGGTGAGCAGTAAATCCCTCTGTACTGTATGTAGCATCATTATGAGTAATGAGTGGTGAGCAGTAAATCCCTCTGTACTGTATGTAGCATCATTATGAGTGGTGAGCAGTAAATCCCTCTGTACTGTATGTAGCATCAGTGGTGAGCAGTAAATCCCTATGTACTGTATGTAGCATCAGTGGTGAGCAGTAAATCCCTATGTACTGAATGTAGCATCATTATGAGTGGTGAGCAGTAAATCCCTATGTACTGAATGTAGCATCATTATGAGTGGTGAGCAGTAAATCACTCTGTACTGTATGTAGCATCAGTGGTGAGCAGTAAATCCCTATGTACTGTATGTAGCATCATTATGAGTGGTGAGCAGTAAATCCCTCTGTACTGTGTGTAGCATCATTATGAGTGGTGAGCAGTAAATCCCTCTGTACTGTATGTAGCATCATTATGAGTGGTGAGCAGTAAATCCCTCTGTACTGTATGTAGCATCATTATGAGTGGTGAGCAGTAAATCCCTCTGTACTGTATGTAGCATCATTATGAGTGGTGAGCAGTAAATCCCTCTGTACTGTATGTAGCATCATTATGAGTGGTGAGCAGTAAATCCCTCTGTACTGTATGTAGCATCATTATGAGTGGTGAGCAGTAAATCCCTCTGTACTGTATGTAGCATCATTATGAGTGATGAGTGGTGAGCAGTAAATCCCTCTGTACTGTATGTAGCATCATTATGAGTGATGAGTGGTGAGCAGTAAATCCCTCTGTACTGTATGTAGCATCATTATGAGTGATGAGTGGTGAGCAGTAAATCCCTCTGTACTGTATGTAGCATCATTATGAGTAATGAGTGGTGAGCAGTAAATCCCTCTGTACTGTATGTAGCATCATTATGAGTGGTGAGCTGTAAATCCCTCTGTACTGTATGCAGCATCATTATGAGTGGTGAGCAGTAAATCCCTATGTACTGTATGTAGCATCATTATGAGTGGTGAGCAGTAAATCCCTCTGTACTGTATGTAGCATCATTATGAGTGGTGAGCAGTACAACTAACCTTGTGGGGACACACAATTCATTCAATTCCCAAAAAGTATTTAGGGTTAGGGTTAACCCTTTACCAAAAAGCCTAACCTTAAACCTAACCTTAAAATTAACCCTAGCTCCTAACCCTAACCCTAAAATAAGCCTAGCTCCTAAGCCTAACCCTAAAACTAACCCTAGCTCCTAAACCTAGCCCTAAAACTAAGCCTAGCTCCTAACCCTAACCCTAAAACTAACTCTAGCTCCTAAGCCTAAAACGAACCCTAGCTCCTAACCCTAACCTTATAAAAC
Source organism: Oncorhynchus gorbuscha (assembly GCF_021184085.1). Classification (NCBI taxonomy): domain Eukaryota; kingdom Metazoa; phylum Chordata; class Actinopteri; order Salmoniformes; family Salmonidae; genus Oncorhynchus; species Oncorhynchus gorbuscha. Next base: position 61,086,457 of record NC_060191.1, on the reverse strand, counting down.
TAAGCCTAGCTCCTAACCCTAACCTTATAAAACTAAGCCTAGCTCCTAACCCTAACCTTATAAAACTAAGCCTAGCTCCTAACCCTAACCATAAAACTAAGCCTAGCTCCTAACCCTAACCATAAAACTAAGCCTAGCTCCTAACCCTAACCATAAAACTAACCCCAGCTCCTAACCCTAACCATAAAACTAACCCTAGCTCCTAACCCTAAAACTAACCCTAGCTCCTAACACTAGCCCTAAAATTAAGCCTCGCTCCTAACCCTAACCCTAAAACTATCCCTAGCTCCTAACCCTAACCCTAAAATAAGCCCAGCTCCTAACCCTAACCCTAAAACTAAGCCTAACTCCCTACCCTAGCCCTAAAACTAACCCTAGCTCCTAACACTAGCCCTAAAACTAACCCTAGATCCTAACCATAGCCCTAAAACTAACCCTAGCTCCTAGCCCTAAAACTAAGCCTAGCTTCTAACCCTAAAACTAACCCTAGCTCCTAACCCTAGCCCTAAAACTAACCCTAGCTCCTAACCCTAACCCTAAAACTAACCCTAGCTCCTAACCCTAGCCCTAAAACTAAGCCTAGCTTCTAACCCTAAAACTAACCCTAGCTCCTAACCCTAGCCCTAAAACTAACCCTAGCTCCTAACCCTAACCCTAAAACTAAGCCTAGCTCCGAACCCTAACCATATAAAACTAAGCCTAGCTTCTAACCCTAGCCCTAAAACTAACCCTAGCTCCTAACACTAGCCCTAAAACTAACCCTAGATCCTAACCATAGCCCTAAAACTAACCCTAGCTCCTAGCCCTAAAACTAAGCCTAGCTCCTAACCCCAAAACTAACCCTAGCTCCTAACCCTAACCCTAAAACTAACCCTAGCTCCTAACCCTAACCTTAAAACTAACCCTAGCTCCTAACCCTAGCCCTAACTACCTCACTCCTAACCCTACCCCTAAAACTAACCCTAGCTCCTAACACTAGCCCTAAAACTAACCCTAGCTCCTAACACTAGCCCTAAAACTAACCCTAGCTCCTAACCCTACAACTAACCCTAGCTCCTAACCCTAAAACTAACCCTAGCTCCTAACCCTAAAACTAACCCTAGCCCTAAAACTAACCCTAGCTCCTAACCATAGCCCTAAAACTAAGCTTAGCTCCTAACCCTAGCCCTAAAACTAAGCCTAGCTCCTAACCCTAACCCTAAAACTAACCCTAGCTCCTAACCTCAAAACTAATCCTAGCTCCTAATTCTAGCCCTAAACCCCCTAGAAATAGTATTTTATCTTGTGTGGGACCAACAAAATGCTCCCAGTTGGTCACATTTTTCTTTTTTCATTATTCTTGTGGGGACTTCTCGTCCCCACACACATGGCTCTGTATGGGAGGATTAGGCTTGTTTATAGGAGTGTCTCCCTGCCCTGCTGACATTCCGGCCCCCGAGCCGTCACTAGGTCAAGTGTGTCACTCCTCTGTGACATGTTGACTACCATGTCTTAGTGACAGTGTCACCACCGTGGACTAACTGATCGCCAAAAAAACACATATACACACACACATACACAAACACACACACATACAGACGGCAGGGATTTTTTTTTCATAGGTCAGACTTTGAAGTGGGAGAAAAGGGCAAGAAACCATATCCAGAATGCATTGGTTAACAATGACTTCAGAAGAAAAATATGACAGTTCCTAAACTGCCTGACATTTACGACGGCTGTTGTTGCTGCTGTTATTATTTCCATCGCTATCATTATCTTATCTTTCTAGGTATACTGCAGCGGTGCTCCGGTGGATGATAGATTCCAAAGCTGTTTGGAAAACAACTTAACACACATATCAACCATCATAACCGTAATATATAATATAATATATATATAAATATAATAATAATAATAACATATCAACCATCATAACCGTCTCTAGCAGACATGTACAGTGCCTTGCAAAAGTTTTCATCCCCCTTGGCGTTTTTCCTATTTTGTTGCGTTACAACCTGTAATTTAAATGGATTTTATATGGATTTCAGGTAATGGACAAACGCTAAACAGTCCAAATTGGTGAAGTGAATTGAAAAAAATAACTTGATAAAAAAATATATAAAAATTTAAATCAGAAAAGTGGTGTGTGCGTATGTATAAACCCCTTTGCCATGAAGCCCCTAAATAAGATCTGGTGCAACCAATTACATTCAGAAGTAACTTTATTAGTTAAATAAAGTCCAGCTGTCTTCAATCTAAGTGTCACATGATCTGTCACGTGATCTCAGTATACATACACCAGTTCTGAAAGGCCCCAGAGTCTGCAACACCACTAAGCAAGGGGCACCACCAAGCAAGCGGCACCATGAAGACCAAGAAGCTCTCCAAACAGGTCATGGATAAAGTTGTGGAGAAGTACAGATCAGGGTTGGGTTATAAAAAATATCAGAAACTTTGAACATTCCACGGAGCACCATTAAATCCATTATTAAAACATAGAATGAATATGGCACCACAACAAACTTGCCAAGAAAGGGCTGCCCACCAAAACTCACGGACCAGGCGAAGAGGGCATTAATCAGAGACAACAGAGACCAAAGATAACCCTGAAGGAGCTGCAAAGCTCCACAGCTGAGAAATTGAGTATCTGTCCATAGGACCACTTTAAGACGTACAATCCACAGAGCTGGGCTTTACGGAAAAGTGTCTAGAAAAAGTAATTGCTTAAAGACAAAAATAAGCAAACATGTTTGGTGTTAGCCAAAAGGAAAGTGGGAGACTCCCACACATATCTAAGACGGTACTCTGGTCAGATAAGACTAAAATGTTGCTTTTTGGCCATCAAGGAAAATGGTATGTCTGGCACAAACTCAACCCCTCTCATCACCGTGAGAAAACCATCCATGTTTTCCATCAGCAGGGGCTGGGATATTTGTCAGATTTGAAGGAATGATGGATGGTGCTGAATACAGGGAAATTCTTGAGGGAAACCTGTTTTTAGTCTTCCACTGATTTGAGACTGGGACAGAGGTTCACCTTCCAGCAGGACAATGACCCTAAGCATACTGCTAAAGAAACACTTGAGTGGTTTAAGGGGAAACATTTAAATGTCTTGGAATGGCACTAAACTGACTTTACAGATATTGTCTCTGACTGCTATAAATACTGAACTGACTTTAGCGATGTTGTCTCTGACTGTTGGAACACTGAACTGACTTGAGAAATGTTGTCTCTGACTGTTAGAAAACTGAACTGCCTTTAAGGATGTTGTCACTGGCTGTTAGAACACTGAACTGACTATACAGATGCTGTCACTGGCTGTTAGAACACTGAACAAACTATACAGATGTTGTCACTGGCTGTTAGAACATTGAACTTACTTTAGAGATGTTGTCACTGGCTGTTAGAACACTGAACTGACTATACATATGTTGTCTCTGAATGTTAAACACTGAACTTACTTCACATATGTTGTCTCTGGCTGTTAGAACACTGAACTTACTTTAGAGATGTTGTCACTGGCTGTTAGAACACTGAACTGACTATACAGATGCTGTCACTGGCTGTTAGAACACTGAACTTACTTTACATATGTTGTCTCTGGCTGTTAGAACACTGAACTGACTATACAGATGCTGTCACTGGCTGTTAGAACACTGAACTAACTATACAGATGTTGTCACTTGCTGTTAGAACACTGAACTGACTATACATATGTTGTCTCTGAATGTTAAAAACACTGAACTTACTTTACATATGTTGTCTCTGACTGTTAAAAACACTGAACTTACTTTAGAGATGTTGTCACTGGCTGTTAGAACACTGAACTGACTATACATATGTTGTCTCTGACTGTTAGAACACTGAACTGACTTTACAGATGTTGTCTCTGACTGTTATAAACACTGAACTGACTTTACAGATGTTGTCTCTGACTGTTATAAACACTGAACTGACTTTACAGATGTTGTCTCTGACTGTTATAAACACTGAACTGACTTTACAGATATTGTCTCTGACTGTTATAAACACTGAACTGACTTTATAGATGTTGTCTCTGACTGTTAGAACATTAAACTGACTTTACAGATGTTGTCTCTGACTTGTTATAAGCATTTATTAGAGCTCACGGCTCCTAAATAAGAAATGCCTATAAAAGAGTTGCAATTGTATAACACACTGGTGACACATAGACAGCAGAACCTCTAAAAGCTCCATCTAACTGTGGGTGCCTCTCTCCAGCTGCATTGGGTTGTATAGTCATATAGGGCCAGTGCTTTAGTGTTTAAATGCAGGTGATTCTGGAGGAGCTGACAGCATCTATACTGTAGCTAAAGTGGCATATTGAGGAGCTGCAGTAAAGATAATGTAGGGTTGTAAATTCGCTAAAGCTAATTATCTAGCTGGTGGAGATGGGATGGTGATGAGAGTGTTTTTGAAGGAGGGGACAGGGTCAGACATCTAGGGAGCAGTTGAAACAAAGGACACTGAGGTGGGCTGGGGAACAGGAACCATAATGAAAGCAGTTGGTAAAAGTATTCAGGGGAAGAGTAGATTGAATAGGTATGGAAGTGACTTGGCAAGGGGTGACACTGAAGTTTGTTATCCCATCTTGAGATATGCTAATTGGTATCACAATGTCAAGGTCAAACACCCACAGAACATCACAGAACTCATGTATCAATCCAGAATGACCATACTAGATCCATCATGAAATGTGATTCATGACATCTGTAGTAGACCAACATCCGGCTGCGTGTTGGGGTGGTGTTGACCTCCACTGCTGTTGTGAGGGAAGATCCGATACGTTAATAGAAATAAATTAGCATTAATATCCAGTCTCAAGCCTCTGCAAGCTGCTCATTAGCCTGCGTTTCCACAGTAGCGCCACCTGTAATAACAACCAATGGTACCCAGGGCACATGTTTCAAATCAAATCAAATCAAATTGATTTATATAGCCCTTCGTACATCAGTTGATATCTCAAAGTGCTGTACAGAAACCCAGCCTAAAACTCCAAACAGCAAGCAATGCAGGTGTAAAAGCACGGTGGCTAGGAAAAACTCCCTAGAAAGGCCAAAACCTAGGAAGAAACCTAGAGAGGAACCAGGCTATGTGGGGTGGCCAGTCCTCTTCTGGCTGTGCCGGGTGGAGATTATAACAGAACATGGCCAAGATGTTCAAATGTTCATAAATGACCAGCATGGTCGAATAATAATAAGGCAGAACAGTTGAAACTGGAGCAGCAGCACGGTCAGGTGTACTGGGGACAGCAAGGAGTCATCATGTCAGGTAGTCCTGGGGCATGGTCCTAGGGCTCAGGTCCTCCGAGAGAGAGAAAGAAAGAGAGAAGGAGAGAATTAGAGAACTTACACTTAGATTCACACAGGACACCGAATAAATACTGGAGGCTGAGACAGAAGGGGTCAGGAGACACTGTGGCCCCATCCGAGGACACCCCCGGACAGGGCCAAACAGGAAGGATATAACCCCACCCACTTTGCCAAAGCACAGCCCCCACACCACTAGTTTGTCCCTGTTAGCCTAGTGTGTTTCATATTGACATTCATTCTGCCTTTTTGTTTGGCAAATGGAGAAAGATTTTCATTTTGTTGGTCCGTACGCAGTTTCACTTAGTTATTTTCATCATCACAGCAAACCTGTTCAAAGAGTTGTTTTTGACCTGAGCTAGCCTGCTGAGTAATTAATGGTAAAGCCCACGGTCCTGAGCTAGACTGCTGAGTTAACTGTAAAGCTGCGGTCCTGAGCTAGCCTGCTGAGTTAACTGTAAAGCTACAGTCTCGGTGTGACCTGCACTCAGACCAGCCCGGCTGGATCAGACTGGATCAGCCCAGGAAATGACATGGTATGGAGACAGGAACACAATTGTGAGGCAGCATTTACACATCCTGTAATTGAAGGACGAGGGGAACATGGTGGTTTGGAGCACTGTTTGAGAGCTCCTGATTTTGGAAGACTCACACTGAGAAAATAACCCAACAATTTGAGCCAATCAAAGTTTTTGTTCCTCCTGTCAGACCAATTTCCATTGGTTTAGCAGGGGTTCTCTACCTCTGGCCACCGATTGCTAGTGAAGACATGGTCGTCATATAACAATAATACATGTAACTTAGCAGATGCTTTTAAACAAATCTACTTACAGTCATGCATGCATACATTATACATACGGGTGGCCCTGGGAATCGAACCCACAATCCTGCTGGTGCAAGCACCATGCTCTACCAACTGAGCTTTGATGTCATTGAGTTCATATGATTCATATGTTGGAGAATTCTTAAGACACAGTTGGGTAACTCCAATCCTGCAGGGCTGTAGCGTAGCACAGGCTTTTGTTTCCGGCCTAGCACTAACACACCTGACTAAAGACCATGATGTGGATTACAGTATTTGTATTTGTGTTGGTGTAAAAAAAAACAACACCCCCTGTAGCTCAAATCTACCACTGTTTTAATTTGATCAGATGTTGCGTTTTCAGCAGTGGCATTGAAACTGACATTGTAGCAAATATAACTTCAGATCGAAGATGAGAAGGTTTAATCATAAACCAGTAAAAATATAAAAAATATTTATCTTCAATCAGGCTTTAGTCATCACTTTGTGTGTGTGGGGGGAGGATAGTCTGGCAGAGGAGAAAGAGGAGGATAATCTGGCAGAGGAGAGGAGGAGGATAGTCTGGCAGAGGAGAAAGAGGGGGATAGACTGGCAGAGGAGAAAGAGGGGGATAGACTGGCAGAGGAGAAAGAGGAGGGTAGACTGGCAGAGGGGAAAGAGGGGGATAGTCTGGCAGAGGAGAGGAGGAGGATAATCTGGCAGAGGAGAGGAGGAGGATAGACTGGCAGAGGAGAAAGAGGAGGATAATCTGGCAGAGGAGAGGAGGAGGATAGTCTGACAGAGGAGAAAGAGGAGGATAATCTGGCAGAGAGGAGGAGGATAATCTGGCAGAGAAGAGAATGATGATAGTCTGGCAGAGGAGAGAAGGAGGAAATTCCTGCAGAGGAGAAAGAGGAGGCTAATCTGGCATAGGAGAGAAGGAGGAAATTCTGGCAGAGGAGAAAGAGGAGGATAATCTGGCAGAGAGGAGGAGGTTAGTCTGGCAGAGGAGAGGAGGAGGATAGTCTGGCAGAGGAGAGAAGGAGGAAATTCTGGCAGAGGAGAAAGAGGAGGCTAATCTGGCATAGGAGAGAAGGAGGAAATTCTGGCAGAGGAGAAAGAGGAGGATAATCTGGCAGAGAGAAGGAGGTTAGTCTGGCAGAGGAGAGGAGGAGGATAGTCTGGCAGAGGAGAGGAGGAGGATAGTCTGGCAGAGGGGAAAGAGGGGGATAGTCTGGCAGAGGAGAAAGAGGTGGATAGTCTGGCAGAAGAGAAACAGGTGGATAATCCGGTAGACGAGAGGAGGGGGATAGTCTGGCAGAGGAGAAAGAGGATAGTCTGGCAGAGGAGAGGAGGAGGATAGTCTGGCAGAGGAGAGGAGGAGGATAGTCTGGCAGAGGAGAGGGGGATAGTCTGGCAGAGGAGAAAGAGGAGGATAGACTGGCAGAGGATAAGAGGATAGTCTGGCAGAGGAGAGGAGGAGGATAGTCTGGCAGAGGAGAGTAGGAGGATAGTCTGGCAGAGGAGAGGAGGAGGATAGACTGGCATAGGAGAAAGAGGGGGATAGTCTGGTGAAGGAGGATAGTCTGGCAGAGTAGAGGAGTTGGATAATCTGGCAGAGGAGAGGAGGAGGATAGTCTGGCAGAGGAGCGGAGGAGGATAGTCTGGCAGAGGAGAAAGAGGAGGATAGTCTGGTAGAGGAGAGGATGAGGATAGTCTGGTAGAGGAGAGGAGGAGGATAATCTGGCAGAGGAGAGGAGGACGATAGACTTGCAGAGGAGAAAGAGGGGGATATTCTGGCAGAGGAGAGGAGGAGGATAGACTGGCAGAGCAGAAAGAGGAGGATAGACTGGCAGAGAGGAGGAGGATAATCTGGCAGAGAAGAGAATGATGATAGTCTGACAGAGGAGAGAAGGAGGAAATTCTGTCAGAGGAGAAAGAGGAGGATAATCTGGTGGAGGAGGACATGCTGGCAGAGTAGAGGAGTAGGATAATCTGGCAGAGGAGAGGAGGAGGATAGACTGGCAGAGGAGAAAGAGGAGGACAGTCTGGCAGAGGAGAGGAGGAGGATAGTCTGGCAGAGGAGAAAGAGGAGAATAGTCTGGTAGAGGAGAGGATGAGGATAGTCTGGCAGAGGAGAGGAGGAGGATAGTCTGGCAGAGGAGAGGAGGAGGATAATCTGCCAGAGGAGAGGAGGAAATTCTGGCAGAGGAGAAAGAGGAGGATAATCTGTCAGAGGAGAGAAGGAGGTTAGTCTGTCAGAGGAGAGGAGGAGGATATTCTGGCAGAGGAGAAAGAGGGGGATAGACTGGCAGAGAGGAGGATAATCTGGCAGAGGAGAGGAGGAAATTCTGGCAGAGGAGAAAGAGGAGGATAATCTGTCAGAGGAGAGAAGGAGGTTAGTCTGTCAGAGGAGAGGAGGAGGATATTCTGGCAGAGGAGAAAGAGGGGGATAGTCTGGCAGAGGAGAAAGAGGGGGATAGCCTGGCAGAGGAGTAAGAGGTGGATAGTCTGGCAGAATAGAAACAGGGTGATAGTCTGGTAGAGGAGAGGAGTAGGATAGTCTGGTAGAGGAGAGGAGTAGGATAGTCTGGCAGAGGAGAGGAGGAGGATAGTCTGGCAGAGGAGAGGAGGAGGATAGTCTGGCAGAGAAGAAAGAGGGGGATAGTCTGGTGGAGGAGAAAGAGGGGGCAGTCTGGTGGAGGAGGATAGTATGGCAAAGTAGAGGAGTAGGATAGTCTGGCAGAGGAGACGAGGAGGATAGACTGGCAGAGGAGAAAGAGGGGGATAGTCTGGCTGAGGAGAAAGAGGAGTATAGACTGGCAGAGGAGAGGGGGATAGACTGGCAGAGGATAAGAGGATAGTCTGGCAGAGGAGAGGAGGAGGATAATCTGGCAGTGGAGAGGAGGAGGATAATCTGGCAGAGGAGAAAGAGGGGGATAGTCTGGTGGAGGAGGATAGTCTGGCAGATTAGAGGAGTAGGATAATCTGGCAGAGGAGAGGAGGAGGATAGTCTGGCAGAGGAGAGGAGGAGGATAGACTGGCAGAGGACAAAGAGAGGGATAGTCTGGTAGAGGAGAGGAGGAGGATAATCTGGCAGAGGAGAGGAGGAGGATAATCTGGCAGAGGAGAGGAGGAGGATAATCTGGCAGAGGAGAGGAGGAGGATAGACTGGCAGAGGAGAAAGAGGGGGAGAGACTGGCAGAGGATAAGAGGATAGTCTGGCAGAGGAGAGGAGGGGGATAGTCTCGTAGAGGAGAGGAGGAGGATAGTCTGGTAGAGGAGAGGAGGAGGAGGACAGTCTGGCAGAGGAGAGGAGAGGAGGAGGATAGACTGGCAGAGGAGAAAGAGGAGGATAATCTGGCAGAGGAGAGAAGGAGGTTAGTCTGGCAGAGGAGAGGAGGAGGATAGACTGGCAGAGGATAAGAGGATAGTCTGGTAGAGGAGAGGAGGAGGATATTCTGGCAGAGGAGAGGAGGATGATAATCTGGCAGAGGAGAAGAGGAGGATAGACTGGCAGGGGAGAAAGAGGGGGATAGTCTGGTAGAGGAGAGAAGGAGGATGGTCTGGCAGAGGAGAGGAGGAGGAGGACAGTCTGGCAGAGGAGAGGAGGAGGAGGACAGTCTGGCAGAGGAGAGGAGGAGGATAGTGTGGCAGAGGAGAAAAGGGAGGATAGTCTGGCAGAGGAGAAAGAGAATGATATAAATAAATGTACAGACTAGAGATGGAGGATACACCAGCAGAGGAGAGAGGGAGAGGAGAAAGGGTTATGGACAGGAGAGGGGAAAAGACAGTTTAAAAAGAGAAAGGGGGAGAGGTGGAGGACTAGTAAAGGACAGATGGATAGATGCAGAGGAGAAATGGACAGATGGAGGGAAAGGTATGGTAAAGGACAGAGGAGAGATGGACAGATGGAGGGAGAGGTGTGATAGAGGACAGAGTGGAGAGATGGACAGATGAAGGAATAATTGTTGTAGATGACAGGAGTTGAGAAATTGACAGATAGAGGGAGAGGTGTGGTAGAGGAAAGAGGAGAGATGGACCTATGGAGGGAGAGGTGTGGTAGAAGAAAAAGGAGAGATGGTCAGATGGAGGGAGAGGTGTGGTAGAAGAAAAAGGAGAGATGGTCAGATGAATGGAGAGGTGTGGTAGAGAAAAGAGGAGAGGTGGTCAGATGAATGGAGAGGTGTGGTAGAGGACAGATGAGAGTGGACCGATGGAGGGAGAGGTGTGGAAGAGGAAAGAGGAGAGATGGTCAGATGGAGGGAGAGGTGTGGTAGAGGACAGATGAGAGATGGACCGATGGAGGGAGAGGTGTGGTAGAGGACAGCTGAGAGATGGACCGATAGAGGGAGAGGTGTGGTAGTTGACAGAGGAGAGATGGACCGATGGAGAGAGAGCTTTGGTTGACAATGGAGGAGAGATGGACAGATGGAGGAGAGGTGTGGTAGAGAAGAAAGGAGAGATAGACAGATGGGGGAGAGGTTTGGTAGACGACAGAGGAGAGATGGACAGATGGGGGAGAGGTATGGTAGAGGACAGCGGTGGAGAGATGGTTTTTATTTGGATTTCATGTAATAGACATACGCAAAATAGTCCATAATGGTGAAGTGAAGTGAAAAAATATTTTTTAAGTATTTATTCACGTATGCGTATGTATTCACCCCCTTTACTATGAAGCCCCTAAATAAGATCTGGTGCAACCAGTTACTTTTGGAAGTCACATAATTAGCTCCACCTTTGTGCAATCTAAGTGTCACATGATCTCAGTATATATACACCTGTTCTGGAAGGCCCCAGAGTCTGAAACACCACCAAGCAAGCGGCACCAGGAAGACCAAGGAGTTCTCCAAACAGGTCAGGGACAACGTTGTAGAGAAGTACAGATCAGGGTTGGGTTCTAAAAACATTTCAGAAACTTTGAACATCCCACGGAGCACCAAATAAACACATTATTAAGAAAGAGAAAGAATATGGCATCACAACAAACCTGCCAAGAGAGGGCTGCCCACCAAATCTCACGGACCAGGCAAGGATGGCATTAACCTCTTGAAACTAGGGGTCACTATTTTCATTTTTGGAAAAATAACATTCCCAAAGTTAACGGGCTATTTTGCAGGACCAGATAATAGAATATGCATATAATTTACAGCTTAGGATAGAAAACACTCTAAAGGTTCCAAAACTGTAAAAATATTGTCTGTGAGTATAACAAAATTTATATTGCAGGCGAAAGCCTGACAAAAATCCAATCAGGAAGTGACTTTTATTTAGAAACCTCTGCGTTCCTATGCGTCCCTATTGAGCAGTGAAAGGGATATCAACCAGATTCCTTTTTCTATTGCTTCCCTAATGTGTCTAGTGTAACAAGACATAGTTTCAGGCTTTTATTTTGAAAAATGAGCGTGAGTGACAACATTGCGTCTGTAATCAGCTGGTGGCTCTCAGAGTGAAATGTGTGTAATAGACAAATGCGGCCATTGTTTCTCTCGCTCCTACTAAGAAGCCGACTGACCCGGTTGATATATTATGGAATAGATATTTGAAAAACACCTTGAGGATTGATTATAATAAACTTTTGCCATGTTTCTGTCGATATTATGGATCTAATTTGGAATATTTTTCGCCATTGTCGTGACAGGAGTTTCCGGTGGATTTCTCAACCAAACGTGAAGAACAAAGGTAGGTATTTCGGCTATAAAAATAATCTTTATGGAACAAAATGAGCATTTGCTGTCTAACTGGGAGTCTCGTCAGTGAAAACATCTGAAGATCATCAAAGGTAACCGGTTAACTTGATTGCTTTTCTGATTTTCTTGACCAAGCTTCCTGCTGCTAACTGGACATAATGCTATGCTAGGCTATCGATAAACTTACACAAATGCTTGTCTTGCTTTGTAAAGCATAATTTCAACATCTGAGATGACAGGGTGATTAACAAAAGGCTAAGCTGTGTTTCACTATATTTCACTTGTGATTTCATGAATATGAAAATGTTCTAGTAATATTTTTTGTCCGTTGCGTTATGCTAATTAGTGTCAGTTGATGACAATTCTCCCGGATCCGGGATGGGTAGTTCCAAATCAGAGATGCAACAAAGAGACAAAAGATAACCCTGAAGGGGCTGCAAAGCTCCACAGCAGAGATTGTGGTAGCTTTTTGACCAACAAGGAAAATGCTTGGTCTGGTGCAAACACAACCATTCTCATCACCCCGAGAACACCATCCCCACACTGAAGCATTGTGGTGGCAGCATCATGTTTTTTTGTTTGTTTTTTTGTTTGTTTTACTAGGCAAGTCAGTTAAGAACAAATTCTTATTTTCAATGACAGCCTAGTAACAGTGGGTTAACTGCCTGTTCAGGGGCAGAACGACAGATATTGTACCTTGTCAGCTCGGGGGTTTGAACTTGCAACCTTTCAGTTACTAGTCCAATGCTCTAACCACTAGGCTACCCTGCCGCCCCATTGTGGCAGCACAATGTTTTTAATCTACAGGGACTGGGAAACTGGTCAGTACTGAAGGAATGATGGATGGTGCTAAATACAGGGAAATTCTTGAGGGAAACCTGTTTCAGTCTTTCTGAGATTTGAGACTGGGACAGAGGTTCACCTTCCAGCAAGACAATGACCCTAAGCACAACATTAAACCAAAATTCGAGTGGTTTAAGGGGAAACATTTAAATGTCTTGGAATGGCCTATTCAAAGCCCAGAACTCAATCAAATTGAGAATCTGTGGTATGACTTAAAGATTGCTGTACACCAGCAGAACCCATCCAACTAGAAGGAGCTGGAGCAGTTTTGACTTGAAGAATGGGCAAAAATCCCAGTTGCTAGATGTGCCAAGCTTATAGACACGTACCCCAAGAGACTTGTAGCTGTAATTGCTGCAAATGTTGCCGCTACAAAGTGTTGACTTTCGGGGGGTGAATAGTTATGCACTCAAGTTTTCCGTTTTCTTTTGTCTAATTTCTTCTGTTTCCATAATAAAACATATTTTGCATTTTCAAAGTGGTAGGCATGTTGTGTAAATCAAATAATTCAAAAAATACATTTTAATTCCAGGTTGTAAGGCAACAAAATAGAAAAATGCCATTGGGGTGAATACTTTTGCAAGCCAATGTAGAGAGATGGTGGGGGAGAGTTGTTTTCCTCTGCCTGACAGGATCATCACCCTGCATTTACAATCTGTTCTATCTGTCAGGTGTTGAAAGTGTTAATGAAGACACACTGGAGAGCTGATAGGCAAGACACACACACACACACACACACACACACACACACACACACACACACACACACACACACACACACACACACACACACACACACACACACACACACACACACACACACACACACACACACACACACACACACACACACACACAGAAGAAGACAGGTGTGTACACAGCGAGATGGCTAGTCATCCTACCATTTACCACTGTTTTCATAGCCACATACACAGGTACTCACACACTCACACACGCATTCACACAAATAGAGAGAGGTGTAGGCATAGCAAGACATTGAGTACAATGGGCCTTTGCCATTTTTTACTTAGTTGATGTGAAATCATCTTCCTATCATTTTCTCTCATCTCTCTCCCTCCCTCCGCCTCAGACACAAACACATTTGGCAGAGCCTGCCCTATCTTTCCACTCCCTAGTCCCTGGCTCTGGCCCAATTTGAGCAGTATCAATGAGCAGTGGTGGCCCACCAGTGTCAAAAGACCTGAGAGGAAAAAGTTCTGTGCCGTTCTGTGAAGCGTTTTTCATGACTTCTCTTTCTGCAACAAAACTTCTCTCCAATGAGAGCAAAGAGAACATTTAGCCTCTAAGCATTTTAGTTTGGATTACACGGTGTATATGCAGGGAACTCAGTTCAGACAGACTCTCATAAAGCTTTGCATATTTTACCATTTCAATGGCCAGAAAATCACCCTGTATAAGCTTCTGATCCCGGATAAAACTTCTGAACTAAGACACCCTCCAACATAGGACCTACACAATCACACAGCAACACACACATGCACATACAAAACAACTTTACCTGGGGATTTCAGTTGTCAAGGTGAAAACAAAGCAGTCATCTGACTGCTGATTGGCTGTCTGACTGATCTGAAGAGTCAATCATACATGGTCTTTCAGCAGGATACTCTAGGGGACAACACTACAGGCTCATAAAGTTCCCTGAAACAAATATTTTCATAACAACTATTCGTAGACATGTCTCTTCCTCTTCTCTCTACTCCCCCTCCCCCTTTCCCTTCTCCTCATCTCCTCATCTCCTCTTCCTTTACCCTCTCTCCTCTCTCTCCTCTCTACTCTCTCCCTTTCCTCTCTCCTCTCTCTTCTCCCTTTCCTCTCTCTACGTTCTCCTCTCCATCTCCTCTCTCCCTCTCTCTCCTCCCTCCCTGTCCTCTCTCTCCTCTCCCTCTCCTTTCTCTCCTCTCACCCGCCTTCTGACTCCCTTCTCTCTCCTTTCTCTCATCTCCCACTCTCCCCTGACCCTCTCCTGTCTTTCCTCCCACCCTCTCACTCTTATTTCTCTCCTCTCACCCTCTCCCTCACCTCCTTTCTCTCCTCTCACAAATCTTATTTTTCCTCTCTCCCTCTCCTCTCTCTCCTCTCCTTATCCCTCTCTTCTCTCCATCTCCTTTCTCTCCTCTCACTCTCTCCCTTTCTCCTTTCTCTCTCCTTTCTCCTTTCTCTCTCCTTTCTCTCATCTCCCCCTCTCCCCTCTCCCTCTCCTTTCTTTCCTCCCACTCTTTCCCTCTCCTCTCACCCTCTCTCCTCTCCTCCTTTCTCTCCTCTCACCCTCTCCCCCTCCTTTCTCTCCTCTCACCCTCTCCCTGTCTCCCTCTCCTCTCACCCGCTCCCTGTCTCTATCTCCTCTCACCCTCTCCCTCTCTACTCTCCCTCTCCTTTCTCTCCCCCTCTACTTTCCCTCTCCTTACTCTCCTCTCACCCTCTCATTTCTCACCCTATCACCCTCTGTCCTTACCCTCTCCTTTATCTCCTCTCACCTTCTCCCTCTCCTCTCTCTCCTCTTACCCTCTCCCTCTCCTTTCCCTCCTCTCACCCTCTCTCTCCTCTCTTCCTCCTCTCCTCATCTCACTCTCTCTCTTCCCCTGAAGGTAAACTGCAGTAAGAGCGGTGTCACCTGAGGCAGTCCTACAGTCTGCACCATCCTGCCGCTCAGCTCCACAGCTCCATCAGCTCCACTGCAGTCTCTGCTCCAAATGTATCCTATACATTGATTTTTGTTCCTACTCATCTCAACGTGTCAGCTCCTTTTCCACTATTATTTTCAATGGTGTGGAAGCACTAGTCACTAGGCACACTGTTCTACACTAGAGATGGGCTACAAGTAGGTGAGCCTCCTCAACAGAGAGAGATACAATGAACTCCATGACTTCATTGGAAATATGTATAACTGAATTAATAGAAATTAATTTTTCATTGTAAATTGTAGTCAGCAGCCTTGGGTAGAGATATTTACATTGTAAGGGGAAGCTACAGTATGTAACTCATGCTCATTCACCCAGAAGATATCATGATACTATAGTGCTTTGTTGCTTCTCCACACAATAGAAATGCTCCATGGCCAGAGGCAGGGCCAAATGACTGGCTGCTGTCTCTCACCCTCCTATCAGTCCCTTTTTGGAGAGAATAGGCCTATAGGATAAGTACTGTCCTCCGGGGGTGTTAACAAAGATCGTAAACTCTAATAGGGATTTTTGAACGCATTGAACTCTAAATGGCCTCAAATGAGAGGAGTGAGGACACATGCTGTCTCTCCCCCAGGCTATTCTACACAGGGAAGTAGAAAAAATAAACTATTGATTTCCAGTGTGCTTCAATGTGATTGCCTTGCTTTGTTTGTGTTTTGGTCCATTTTTCTTCTTTCATTCGCTGCCTGTCCTTATACAGAGTGATGCTCTACCATACCTCCAAAATTTAACTAACAGAACAGAGTGATCCAAGCCCTACCATACCTCTAATATTTAACTAACAGAACAGAGTGATCCAAGCCCTACCATACCTCCAATATTTAACTAACAGAACAGAGTGATCCAAGCCCTACAATACCTCCAATATCAGAACTAACAGAACAGAGTGATCCAAGCCCTACCATACCTCCAATATCAGAACTAACAGAACAGAGTGATCCAAGCCCTACCATTCCTCCAATATCAGAACTAAGAGAACAGAGTGATCCAAGCCCTACCATACCTCCAATATCAGAACTAACAGAACAGAGTGATCCAAGCCCTACCATACCTCCAATATCAGAACTAACAGAACAGAGTGATCCAAGCCCTACCATACCTCCAATATTTAACTAACAGAACAGAGTGATCCAAGCCCTACCATCCCTCCAATATTTAACTAACAGAACAGAGTGATCCAAGCCCTACCATACCTCCAATATTTAACTAACAGAACAGTGATCCAAGCCCTACCATTCCTCTAATATCAGAACTAACAGAACAGAGTGATCCAAGCCCTACCATACTTCTAATATCAGAACTAACAGAACAGAGTGATCCAAGCCCTACCATTCCTCTAATATCAGAACTAACAGAACAGAGTGATCCAAGCCCTACCATACTTCTAATATCAGAACTAACAGAACAGAGTGATCCAAGCCCTACCATACCTCTAATATCAGAACTAACAGAACAGAGTGATCCAAGCCCTACCATACCTCCAATATCAGAACTAACAGAACAGAGTGATCCAAGCCCTACCGTACCTCCAATATTTAAGCATTGAAACTTGCAGTAAACATGGTTGAATTACTGACTGGGGTGTGGTGTGGCCCATTGATCATCAGCTATTGCATTAAAACCTGCAAACATTTGTTCCAGGTAGAACCCTCTCTACATAAGCATCATTTGAGTCAATTGGAGGTGTATCTGTGGATGTATGTAACGGTTTTCATCTGGTTTTCATCTGGTGAAGGAGAAGAGGACCAAAGCGCAGTGTCGTACGTGTTCATGATGTTTATTTACTGAACACTGAAATACAAAATAACAACGTGAATAAATAAAATAAAAATTTAAGTCCTGTAAGGTGTAGAAAACACTAAACAGAAAATAATCACCCACAAAACACAGGTGGGAAAAGGCTACCTAAATATGATTCTCAATTAGAGACAACAATCGACAGCTGCCTCTGATTGAGGACCATACCAGGCCAACCCCAGAAATACAACATAGAAAAAATAACATAGACTACCCACCCCAACTCACGCCCTGACCAAACTAACACAAAGATATAATAAAGGAACTAAGGTCAGAACGTGACAATGGATTTCAAGCCCGACCTTCAAACTCATTGCCGCTGTGCTTGACATCATGGGAAAATCAAAAGAAATCAGCCAAGACCTCAGAAAACATTGTAGACCTCCACAAGTCTGGTTCATCCTTGGGAGCAATTTCCAAATTCCTGAAGGTACCATGTTCATCTGTACAAACAACAGTATGCAAATATAAACACCATGGGACCATGCAGCCGTCATACCGATCAGGAAGGAGACGCGTTCTGTCTCCTAGAGATGAAAGTACTTTGGTGTGAAAAGTGCAAGTCAATCCCAGAACAACAGCAAAGGACCTTGTGAAGATGCTGGAGGAAACGGGTCCAAAAGTATCTATATCCACAGTAAAATGAGCCCTATATCGACATAACCTGAAAGTCAGCTCAGCAAGAAAGAAGCCACCGCTTCTAAATAAGCCAGACTACATTTTGCAACTGCACACGGGGACAAAGATTGTACTCTCTGGAGAAATGTCATCTGTTCTGATGAAACAAAAATATAACTGTTTGTCCATAATGAATGTCATGTTTGGAGAAAAAAGGGGGAAGCTTGCAAGCCGGAAGAACACCATCACAACCGTGAGGCACGGAGGTGGCAGCATCATGTTTTGGGAATGCTTTGCTGCAGGAGGGACTGGTGCTCTTCACAAAAGAGATGGCTTCATGAGGGAGGAAAATTATGTGGATATATTGAAGCAACATCTCAACATCTAGAAAATTTGTGGGCAGAACTGAAAATGCGAGTGTGAGCAAGGAGGCCTACAAAGCTGACTCAGCTACACCAGCTCTGTCAGGAGGAATATGCCAAAACTCACCCAACTTATTGTGGAAGCTTGTGGAAGGCTACCCGAAACATTTGACCCCAGGTAAAAAAAAATTTAGGTAATGCTACCAAATACTAATTAAGTGTATGTAAACTTCTGACGCACTGGGAATGAGATGAAAGGAACAAAAGCTGAAATGAACCATCCTCTCTACTATTATTCTAAAGGGAAGCACAGCCGCGAGCTGCCCAGTAACACGACACTGGAGCTCCCCAGGAGTGCGTGCTCAGTCCCCTCCTATACTCCCTGTTCACCCACGACAGCCTATAGGGAGGAGGTCAGAGACCTGCCCAGGTGGTGCCAGAATAACAATCTATCCTTCAACGTAACCAAGAATAAGGAGATTATTGTGAACTATAGGAATAGGAGCACCGAGCACGTCCCTATTCTCATCAACGGGGCTGTAGTGGAGCAGGTTGAGAGCTTCAAGTTCCTTGGTGCCCACATCAACAACAAACTAGAATGGTCCAAACACACCAAGACATTCATGAAGAGGGCACGACAAAGCCTGTTCCCCCTCAGGTAACTAGAAAGATTTGGCTGCAACATCGAGAGCATCCTGACCGGTTGCATTACTGCCTGGTACGGCAATTGCTCGGCCTCCGACCGCAAAGCACTTCAGAGGGTAGTGCGTACGGCCCAGTACATCACTGGGGCAAAGCTGCCTGCCATCCAGAACCTCTACACCAAGCGGTGTCAAAGGAAGGCCCTAAAAATTGTCAAAGATCCCAGCCACCCCAGTCATTGACTGTTCTCTCTACTACCGCATGGCAAGCGGTACCGGAGGGCCAAGTCTAGGACGAAAAGGCTTCTCAACAGTTTTTACCCCCAAGCCATAAGACTCCTGAACAGGTAACCAAATGGTTACCCGGACTATTTGCATTGTGTTACCCCCCAACCCCTCTTTTACGCTGCTGCTACTCTCTGTTTATCTTATATGCATAGTCACTTTAACTATACATACGTGTACATACTACCTATATATCAATGATTTTGCTCTTGCTGCGGGCGATTCCCTGATCCACCTCTACGCAGACGACACCATTCTATATACTTCTGGCCCGTCATTGGACACTGTGCTATCTAACCTCCAAACGAGCTTCAATGCCATACAGCACTCCTTCCGTGGCCTCCAACTGCTCTTAAATGCGAGTAAAACCAAATGCATGCTTTTCAACCGATCGCTGCCTGCACCCGCATGCCCGACTAGCATCACCACCCTGGATGGTTCCGACCTTGAATATGTGGACACCTATAAGTACCTAGGTGTCTGGCTAGACTGCAAACTCTCCTTCCAGACTCACACAAACATCTCCAATCGAAAATCAAATCAAGAGTCGGCTTTCTATTCCGCAACAAAGCCTCCTTCACTCATGCCGCCAAGCTTACCCTAGTAAAACTGACTCTCCTACCGATCCTCGACTTCGGCGATGTCATCTACAAAATGGCTTCCAACACTCTACTCAGCAAACTGGATGCAGTCTATCACAGTGCCATCCGTTTTGTCACTAAAGCACCTTATACCACCCACCACTGCGACTTGTATGCTCTAGTCGGCTGGCCCTCACTACATATTAGTCGCCAGACCCACTGGCTCCAGGTCATCTACAAGTCCATGCTAGGTAAAGCTCCGCCTTATCTCAGTTCACTGGTCACGATGGCAACACCCATCCGCAGCACGCGCTCCAGCAGGTGTATCTCACTGATCATCCCTAAAGCCAACACCTCATTTTGCCGCCTTTCCTTCCAGTTCTCTGCTGCCTGTGACTGGAACAAACTGCAAAAATCGCTGAAGTTGGAGACTTTTATCTCCCTCACCAACTTTAAACATCAGCTATATCGAGCAGCTAACCGATCTCTGCAGCTGTACATAGTCTATTGGTAAATAGCCCATCCATTTTCACCTACCTCATCCCCATACTGTTTTTATACTGTTTTTTATTTACTTTCCTGCTCTTTTGCACACCAATATCTCTACCTGTACATGACCATCTGATCATTTATCACTCCAGTGTTAATCTGCAAAATTGTATTATTTGCCTACCTCCTCATGCCTTTTGCACACATTGTATATAGACTGCCCATTTTTTTTCCTACTGTGTTATTGACTTGTTAATTGTTTACTCCATGTGTAACTCTGTGTTGTCTGTTCACACTGCTATGCTTTATTTTGGCCAGGTCGCAGTTGCAAATGAGAACTTGTTCTCAACTAGCCTACCTGGTTAAATAAAGGTGAAATAAAAATAAAAATATATAAAAAAATAAAAATTGGCCCGACCAACCAGTTACCCCGCACATTGGCTAACATGGCTGTCTGCATTGTGTTCCACCACCTGCCAACCCCTGTTTTTCAGCTACTGCTACTCTCTTTTCATCATATATGCATTGTCACTTTAACCATACCTACATGTACATACTACCTCAATGAGCCTGACTAACTGGTGTCTGTATGTAGCCTTGCTACTGTTGTTTTTAAATGTCTTTTTACTGTTTTATTTCTTTACTTACACACACACACACACACACACACACACACACACACACACACACACACACACACACACACACACACACACACACACACACACACACACACACACACACACACACACACACACACACACACACACACACACACACATACCTTTTTTCGCACTATTGGTTAGAGCCTGTAAGTAAGCATTTCAGTGTAAGGTCTACACCTATTGTATTCGGCGCACGTGACAAATACACTTACATTTGATTTGTATGAAAGATGTTACTATAATTCTGATGACTTGAACGGGATATGTGCCACAAATGCTAAAACGTTAGTGTGTGACAACAGTGCCAGGGGAAGCAAAGCATGGATTGGTGTCATACCTTATACATTATAAGACAAACATATGTCTTCTGCAAATTTCTACAGTCACAACAACAGATGGTAGTTCAAGACAAACACATTGGCACAATGCTGACATTGTTAATTGAAAGTGAAAGGTGTAGGTTTAGCCAGTTAGCACTTGGACTCACTAGTTTTTTATCTACGGAGCCTACCATCTGCATAGAAACTGAATTTTAAAAATATGTAATTCAATCATTATGACAATTTCTCGGAACTGTTGCCATGCCTACAAAGAAGGATTTACAGTATAACTGGGAATAAAAGCTACTTTATCTTACCCAGGAAAATCCCTCCATCCATCCATTCCTCCATCTCTCTATCCCTTCATCCATCCATCCCTCCATCCATCCATTCCTCCATCTCTCTATCTCTCCATCCATCCATTCCTCCATCTCTCTATCCCTCCAACCATCCATTCCTCCATCTCTATATCCCTCCATCCATCCATCTCTCTATCCCTCCATCCATCCATTCCTCCATCTCTCTATCCCTCCATCCATCCAATCCTACATCACTCTATCCCTCCATCCATCCATCCATCTCTCTATCCCTCCATCCATCCATCCCTCCACCTCTCTATCCCTCCATCCTTCCATCCATCCATCCATCCATCTCTCTATCCCTCCATCCATCCATCCATCCATCCCTCCATCTCTCTATCCCTCCATCCATCCCTCCATCTCTCTATCCCTCCATCCATCCATCCCTCCATCTCTCTATCCCTTCATCCATCCATCCCTCCATCTCTCTATCCATCCATCCATCCATCCATCCCTCCATCTCTCTATCCCTCCATCATTCCATCCATCCATCCCTCCATCTCTCTATCACTCCATCCATCCATCCCTCCATCTCTCTATCCCTCCATCCATCCATCCATCCCTCCATCTCTCTATCCCTTCATCCATCCATCCATCCCTCCATCCATCCATCCATCCATCCATCCATCCATCTCTCCATCTCTCTATCCCTCCATCCTTCCACCATCCATCTCTCCATCTCTCTATCCCTCCATCCATCCCTCCATCCCTCCATCTCTCTATCCCTCCATCCATCCATCCATCCATCTCTCTATCCCTTCATCCATCCATCCATCCCTCCATCCATCCATCCATCCATCCATCTCTCCATCTCTCTATCCCTCCATCCTTCCATCATCCATCCCTCCATCTCTCTATCCCTCCATCCATCCCTCCATCTCTCTATCCCTCCATCCATCCATCCATCCATCCCTCCATCTCTCTATCCCTCCATCCCTCCATCCATCCATCTCTCCATCCCTCCATCCCTCCATCTCTCCATCCCTCCATCTCTCTATCCCTTCATCCATCCATCCCTCCATCCATCCATCCATCCATCTCTCCAACTCTCTATCCCTCCATCCTTCCATCATCCATCCCTCCATCTCTCTATCCCTCCAACCATCCCTCCATCTCTCTATCCCTCCATCCATCCATCTCTCCATCTCTCTATCCCTCCATCCTTCCATCATCCATCCCTCCATCTCTCTATCCCTCCATCCATCCCTCCATCTCTCTATCCCTCCATCCATCCATCCATCCATCCATCCCTCCATCTCTCTATCCCTCCATCCCTCCATCCATCCATCTCTCCATCCCTCCATCTCTCCATCCCTCCATCTCTCTATCCCTTCATCCATCCATCCATCCCTCCATACATCCATCCATCCATCCATCTCTCCATCTCTCTATCCCTCCATCCTTCCATCATCCATCCCTCCATCTCTCTATCCCTCCAACCATCCCTCCATCTCTCTATCCCTCCCTCCATCCATCCATCCATCCATCCCTCCATCCTTCCATCCATCCATCTCTCTATCCCTCCATCCATCCATCCCTCCATCTCTCTATCCCTCCATCCATCCATCTCTCTATCCCTCCATCCATCCATCCCTCCACCTCTCTATCCCTCCATCCTTCCATCCATCCATCCATCTCTCTATCCCTCCATCCATCCATCCATCCATCCATCCATCCATCCATCCATCCATCCATCCCTCCATCTCTCTATCCCTCCATCCATCCCTCCATCTCTCTATCCCTCCATCCATCCATCCCTCCATCTCTCTATCCCTTCATCCATCCATCCCTCCATCTCTCTATCCATCCATCCATCCATCCCTCCATCTCTCTATCCCTCCATCATTCCATCCATCCATCCCTCCATCTCTCTATCACTCCATCCATCCATCCCTCCATCTCTCTATCCCTCCATCCATCCATCCATCCCTCCATCTCTCTATCCCCTCATCCATCCATCCATCCATCCCTCCATCCATCCATCCATCCATCCATCTCTCCATCTCTCTATCCCTCCATCCTTCCACCATCCATCTCTCCATCTCTCTATCCCTCCATCCATCCCTCCATCCCTCCATCTCTCTATCCCTCCATCCATCCATCCATCCATCCCTCCATCTCTCTATCCCTCCATCCATCCATCCATCCATCCATCCATCCATCCATCCATCCATCTCTCCATCTCTCTATCCCTCCATCCTTCCATCATCCATCCCTCCATCTCTCTATCCCTCCATCCATCCCTCCATCTCTCTATCCCTCCATCCATCCATCCATCCATCCCTCCATCTCTCTATCCCTCCATCCCTCCATCCATCCATCTCTCCATCCCTCCATCCCTCCATCTCTCCATCCCTCCATCTCTCTATCCCTTCATCCATCCATCCCTCCATCCATCCATCCATCCATCTCTCCAACTCTCTATCCCTCCATCCTTCCATCATCCATCCCTCCATCTCTCTATCCCTCCAACCATCCCTCCATCTCTCTATCCCTCCATCCATCCATCCATCCATCCATCCATCCATCTCTCCATCTCTCTATCCCTCCATCCTTCCATCATCCATCCCTCCATCTCTCTATCCCTCCATCCATCCCTCCATCTCTCTATCCCTCCATCCATCCATCCATCCATCCATCCCTCCATCTCTCTATCCCTCCATCCCTCCATCCATCCATCTCTCCATCCCTCCATCTCTCCATCCCTCCATCTCTCTATCCCTTCATCCATCCATCCATCCCTCCATCCATCCATCCATCCATCTCTCCATCTCTCTATCCCTCCATCCTTCCATCATCCATCCCTCCATCTCTCTATCCCTCCAACCATCCCTCCATCTCTCTATCCCTCCCTCCCTCCATCCATCCATCCATCCATCCATCCCTCCATCCTTCCATCCATCCATCTCTCTATCCCTCCATCCATCCATCCCTCCATCTCTCTATCCCTCCATCCCTCCATCCATCCATCTCTCTATCCCTCCATCATTCCCATGGAGTTCTGTATAATACAGGTCTCAGTGGGGGAAACATCTGCAGTGTTGTTGTTATACTGTTGATTGATCTAATTGCTGTTAGCTCTCTGTAATTGACTGACAGTAGGTGATGGATGTTCTCTGACTAACAGAGTAGTGGTCACATGCCTGGTTAACTGATTGATATATCCTGTTGCTGTTTGTGTGTGTGTGTTTGCTGTAAGGTTTTCTGTGTTGGTGATGCGTTGGTTGGTGGTCTGTTATCGACGGTTGGTTGGAGGTTGGGTGGTGGTGTGTGTATGTGTGCGTGTGTTGTTTTGGCCCTGTTCCTGTGTCTATGCTGAGTTATTTGGCATGTATGCCGCTGGTGTCTTGTGACTAACTAGGGTATATTGACAAAGGGGAAGTGGGTGTTTGGGGCCTCACACAGTGTCAGCACTCCTAAACACCCAACCTGCCCTGGATCAGTCAGAGTAAAACAGCATTGATGTGTTTAGGACCCTGTGTGTCGTCCAGTGTACTGCCTGTAGAGAAGAAATTAAGGCTCATGGTCTGATGCACTACAAACAGCTATTAAGTACACAGGCTAAAACATCTTCAGGTCCAGAATGCAGCAGTACAGCCATGTTGTGTTGAGGACTGGAGCTGTGTGATGAGGACAGATGTGTTACCTCAGACCAAAAAGACAAGAAAGTGTGTTCCGTGTTCTCTCTGTCAGTGAGGAAGACAGTGGGTTCTCTCTGTCAGTCAGCGAGACAGTGGGTTATCTCTGTCAGTCAGAGAGACAGTGGGTTATCTCTGTCAGTCAGAGCGATAGTGGGATGACATTAACTCACACAGAGCAGCCTTTCTGTAATTAAGGGTGATGAGACAAGGTCGAGAAAATCATTTCTGAGTTCCCTCTTAATTAAATCTCCTGTACACACACGCGCACACACACACAATCTCACACCACTCTGATTTCTCCAGTTCAAGCTCTAGCCAGAACACACAGGCTGAATTAGTATTAATACTTCAGGAACGGACAGACACAGCTTCACTTCTCATCTGACTCATTTCATGAAGAGCATAATTACAGCATTTTCAATTTGGCCTTGTCTCTGGAGCTATGTGGCTGACAGTCTATCTCTGCCCTGCAGCAGAGAGGGCCGGGGGTGGAAAGGGGGTGGAAGAAATATGTGAGTGAAGTGCAGAGAGGAGGTTGGAGGGCAATCAATAGCTAATTGGTGTGTGTGTGTGTGTAGTTGGAGTATAGGGAAAGAGAAGCAGAGGTAAGGTATGGAAAAATACATAACTAGGTAATTAGATGCAAAGTCTGAGTTGTATAAAGCACCGCTAGTCTTCAATAACTAACCACACAATAAACCCTTTACTGATGATGTTATTACTGATGATATGAATGTGTTATTATCGCTGTAAGCTGCTCAACTGTTGTAATACTACACGTACCAGGCGGTTAATGTAGAATTAAAGTTCTAAAAGGATTGAGAAACATTTATATTGTATAATGTGATTAGATAGAGGGTAGTGTGGGGTAGTGTGTTTTCAGTAGGGTAGTGTGCTTTCAGTAGGGTAGTGTGTTTTCAGTAGGGTAGTGTGCTTTCAGTAGGGTAGTGTGTTTCTTGTTGGGTAGTGTGTCTTCAGTAGGGTAGTGTATTTTCAGTAGGGTAGTGTACTTTCAGTAGGGTAGTGTATTTTCAGTAGGGTAGTGTATTTTCAGTAGGGTAGTGTGTTTCTTGTTGGGTAGTGTGTTTTCAGTAGGGTAGTGTATTTTCAGTAGGGTAGTGTATTTTCAGTAGGGTAGTGTATTTTCAGTAGGGTAGTGTAGTTTCAGTAGGGTAGTGTATTTTCAGTAGGGTAGTGCTTTTTTAGTAGGGTAGTGCATTTTCAGTAGGGTAGTGTGCTTTCAGTAGGGTAGTGTATTTTCAGTAGGGTAGTGTGTTTTCAGTAGGGTAGTGTGCTTTCAGTAGGGTAGTGTATTTTCAGTAGGGTAGTGCATTTTCAGTAGGGTAGTGTGTTTTCAGTAGGGTACTGTATTTTCAGTAGGGTAGTGTGTTTTCAGTAGGGTAGTGTGTTTTCAGTAGGGTAGTGTGTTTTCAGTAGGGAAGTGTGTTTTCAGTAGGGTAGTGTATTTTCAGTAGGGTAGTGTATTTTCAGTAGGGTAGTGTATTTTCAGTAGGGTAGTGTATTTTCAGTAGGGTAGTGCATTTTCAGTAGGGTAGTGCATTTTCAGTAGGGTAGTGCATTTTCAGTAGGGTAGTGTATTTTCAGTAGGGTAGTGTATTTTCAGTAGGGTAGTGTATTTTCAGTAGGGTAGTGTATTTTCAGTAGGGTAGTGTATTTTCAGTAGGGTAGTGTATTTTCAGTAGGGTAGTGTATTTTCAGTAGGGTAGTGTATTTTCAGTCTGTCGTGTTGTGTGTGTTCCAACAGTAGGAGAATGAAAGTCATGTCAGTCCCGATTAGAGCGGGGGTCCTGGCATTACTGCTGTGTGTGTGTGTGTGTGTGTGCGTGTGTGTGCGTGTGTGTGTGCGTGCGTGTGTGCGTGTGTGCGTGTGTGTGTGTGTGCGTGTGTGTGTGTGTGTGTGTGTGTGTGTGTGTGTGTGTGTGTGTGTGTGTGTGTGTGTGTGTGTGTGTGTGTGTGTGTGTGTGTGTGTGTGTGTGTGTGTGTGTGTGTGTGTGTGTGTGTGTGTGGTCACTCTCCAGCAGTGAAATCAGAATATGCCTCAGGCAGTGCCCATGTTCTTACTCCCAAACTCCCCTTTCATCTCCCCTGCCACCATCCCTGCATCTCTCTCTGCTCTTATCAACAACCTCTGACTGATAACCTCAAACACTTAAGGGCTTGTAAACAGTGCTGTGTGTGAGTGCATGCTTTGGCCCAGGCATTTATGTGTGTTTTCTGATCTGGCTCGTCTTCTCAGAGATGATCTGTCAGGTCTGATAATGATTGGGGTCCCCCAGAGTGTTTTGGCCCCGTGTCCCTGACACGGCCCTCAGGCTACAAAAACACACCCCACCACTGGTACTACTGATAATAACCTAATTTAGTCCCCTTGATAGCATTTCTTAACGTGGGTAACTCAGTGCCCCTCTGTAGAACTTAAACTAGAACCATGACATCTAGTTCCTGCTCCTTCTCACTGCCATCTACTAATAATGTCTCATTCATTTGCATCCATTAGATTAGAACGTGGCCGTGCCGGGGATCTCCTTGAAGACTACCATGCCGTTGCCTGGATTTTTCCAATCATAAATCTACCTCATAAAAGGCTAATGTGACACAGAGACACATATTTAGCTAACAATTTATCGCAGCAATTAGGGTGGCGAGTCCCACAGCTCTGCCAAGTGCTCCCCAACATCTGTTACCGTTACCATGCTGCTGCCGAGCCGAAGCTGAGCCGGGGCCAACGGTTCAAAGCTAATCTGTCCCTCAGAAAGGCTCTCCTCTGCTGGGGGATCTGATATCAGCCTGGAGGTGTGACAAGCAGCTAGCAGCCCAGCGCGAGGCCATGTGTTTATTCATTCAACTTTGTAAAAGAGGAGGTCTGGCATGACGGTCAATGTTGGTCACCTTGACCCCTCTCCGCTCCCTGAGGTAAAATGTAATCACAAATTAGTTGTAGGTGTTCCTCGTCCTGCCATGCACTGAGGTGGAGGAGGAAGAGTTTAGCATATCATTAGCATATTCCCCTTAATAGTGGGAAACTACTTCACTTGGCTGTCCCCTTGCAAAAGAAGATGGCAGTTTTGACTGTTGTATTTTGCAGTGTCCTGCAGTTGTATATTCGGATGTATACTAGGTTTATTTTTCCTACCACAGTGATGGATTTAAAAAAATATATGTTTTTTTGTGGTATCAAGGCAACTTCACCCATCGAGACCATTACCTCTCCTCGTCACACGCCATTTGCTTTGCTGTCTTTTTCTGATTATTTTCCCACACAGCTTCTATGCCTCTTTGCATTGTAGGAGCCCATTTATTTCTGATAAGTTATTGTTCAGGTAATACAAAGGCGAAGTCTTACACAGCCTACTGAGTAGCTCTCTTTCTCTCTCTCTCTCATTCTCTTTCTCTCTGTCTCCTAGCTCCTACTCTCTTGCTCTCATTCTCTTTCTCCATCTCCCCATGTCCTTCTTTCTCTCTCTCTCTCTCTCTCTCTCTCTCTCTCTCTCTCTCTCTCTCTCTCTCTCTCTCTCTCTCTCTCTCTCTCTCTCTCTCTCTCTCTCTCTCTCTCTCTTTCAAATTGTAATTTCAACACTCCCGCTGTAGAAGGAGATGAGATTATGTTCGACCGGGATGAAAGGGAAGAGAAAGGGAAGGAGGGGAAAATAAAGTTGCTCTTATCACAACTAGCCAGCAGCGATGCGCACACAATGCTTTGGCGGAATCCAATTTAGTCCTTCCTGTTAGTTTAAGTGATATCGGCGCAATTAGCCGTCACAAGTCAGAGTTTATAACTCGTGCTAAGTGATTTCCTCAAATCCCCCAGTAAAAACGCAGGCAAGCGCCACGCATCTAAAGCATTCACCTCGCCAACTCCAAAACAGACTGCTTTGTCCAACCTCTCTCTCTCTTTCTCTCTCTCTCTCTCTCTCTCTCTCTCTCTCTCTCTCTCTCTCTCTCTCTCTCTCTCTCTCTCTCTCTCTCTCTCTCTCTCTCTCTCTCTCTCCCCCCATCTCTCTCTCTCTCTCTCTCTCTCTCTTTTTTCAATCTCTCTCTCTCCCCTGTGGACAAATTGTAATTTCGACACTTCCTCTGTAGGAGATGAGACATTTTGCTCTTTTGTTTTGGTCTGCCTCATTGTGTAGCTTTGTAAAATGATTTGCTGTTCCCTCATTGTCTCTCAAACGAACCAGGGTGACTTTGAGAGGTAGTGTTTTTGTTTTTTTTAATCAAGTTTTTTGTTACTAAGTTGTTGATTGTTTGTACAATCTGGAGTAACAATGCGTGATGGGAGTGAGCGGCAGACTGTGGGCGGGCTGGTTTGTCCTTGGCATCTTCAGGAGAGTGATTCGTTGTTGAATGAGTGAGTTTGTTAGTCCTGTTCCAGAGAGGGTGACTTTGTGGGTGACTCCGCTGTGGATTCATATTTTTGTTGTTATTGTTGTTGTTGTTTCTCTGCCTGCTCAAAAATTTAACCGGAACCTTCCAGGGAATTGGAATGATCAGAGGTATTCTTTACAGTGCTCAACTGATTATATGAGCCCAATGCACATGCTGTTTAAAACGATGTCTCCTCAGATGATTCTGAATAATACTTCCTGGGGTTTGGTGGAGAAACGATTTCCTCAGATGATTCTGAATAAGACTTCCTGGGGTTTGGTGGAGAAACGATGTCTCCTCAGATGATTCTGAATAAGACTTCCTGGGGTTTGGTTGAGAAACTGTATTCAAACCCTGCATTGCATATCTCCATTACAGTATAGCACTCTCTCACATACATAAACCAACACACCCTAACCTGTCTCCCCTCCTCTCCCTGTCTTTCTCTCTCTCTCTTTTCAGGGGAGATCTGTGCATTTAAGATCCATGGTCTGGAGGCTCCGTTCGAGGCGGTGGTGCTGAACGGGACGTCTGGTGAGGGTCAGCTGAGGGCCAGGGGCCTGGTGGACTGTGAGCTTCAGAAGGAGTATACCTTTATCATTCAGGCCTATGACTGTGGAGCAGGACCCGGGGGCACCGGGGGGAAGAAGTCACACAAGTGAGTTTGAAAGGCAGGATGTATTTTTGTCTGTTTGTCTTAATGAATCATATGGATTCAATACTATGCTCTCTGCAACACTGCACTCTGAAGCCAAGCCTACTGTAATCAAATAACGTTGCTGCCTACTATCAGGCAGTAAGGAGGCTGTTACTGAGCGAGTGAGTGTGTGAGTGTGTGAGTGAGTGTGTGTGTGTGTGTGAGTGTGTGTGTGTGTGTGAGTGAGTGAGTGAGTGTGTGAGTGTGTGAGTGAGTGAGTGTGTGTGTGAGTGAGTGTGTGTGTGAGTGAGTGTGTGTGTGAGTGAGTGAGTGAGTGAGTGAGTGAGTGAGTGAGTGAGTGAGTGAGTGAGTGAGTGGGGGAGAGCAGGAGGAGTGTGTGTGGTTGAGACGGTGCTGCAGCAGAGGCAGCTGAGTCACGGAGACAAAGCAGCACGCACGTTGTAGGTAGACCATTTAGATTAGTCATTATGGAGACACTCCTTATTCCATTTAAACATATAAACCCGCTAGAACTGATGTAACGGTGACAAAGCATTTGAAAACAACTGTAGGCCACTACAGCTCTTTAGATACATTTTCTCAAAGGTGGTTTGAAGTAAACTGAATTCTAATGTCGACTTTTCTTATGGATAAGCGTATCAAGCGAAGGGTTTTACTCGTGCTCAGTTCTAGGGTCTGGAGCACTGCGTGAGTGGACATTTGAAATGGAAGTTATGGGAAAAAGTCCACAATGAAAATGCCATTAAATGTGTAGAATGATATGGTACATTTACATCTGTTGGCCATGAAGTAGGCTATTCAATTCTATGCCAATGTAGGCTACTGTAACCTACCATTTGAGACAATAAATATATGTTGAAATGACGATATCACTTGAGTCATTGCATGTCCATTTGAGCCACTTGTGTAGCCAACCTGGAGCTGGCAAACATATGTAATAAATCGCCTAGAACTCAGGTTGTTGTTATAGCCTTGAGTTATTATGCCATTGTTAATGGCCATTTTTACTTATTTAAATTAAAATGATTAAAATGATGATCATGGTCACAGCTCTATCACAAATGCATCATTCTCCACATTTATTTTCAGGTTCCCTGTAGACTTTTCCCTGAAATGAGATGTCGGCCTATCAGGGCTATAGGCTACCTGCATCTAGCTCAGCAAACCATGGCAAAGTTCAATGTCAATTATTAACCCAGATTTTAGTCATTAGCCTATGCCTGTTGAATTAACAAGTCAGTCTCACAAATAGGCCATTTATAAATGTTTGTAGTCTTGACATCTGGAAGATCCTACTTGCTCACATACGCTTTTTCAGTTCTGCCCACACATTTTCTATAGGGTTGAGGTCAGGGCTTTGTGATGGACACTCCAGTACCTTGACTTTGTTGTCCTTAAGATTTTTGGCATGACTTTGGAAGTATACTTGGGGTAATTGTCCATTTGGAAGACCCATTTGCGACCAAGCTTTAACTTCCTGACTGATGTCTTGAGATGTTGCTTCAATATATCCACATAATTGTCCTTCCTCATGATGCCATCTACTTTGTGAAGTGCACCAGTCCCTCCTGCAGCAAAGCACCCCCACAACATGATGCTTCCACCCCCGTGCTTCACGGTTGGGATGATGTTCTTTGGCTTGCAAGCCTCCCACTTTTTCCTCCAAACATAATGATGGTCATTATCGCCAAACAGTTATAATTTTTCTTTCATCAGACCAGAGGATATTTCTCCAAAAAGTACAATCTTTGTCCCCATGTGCAGTGGCAAACCGTAGTCTGGGTTGTTTATGGTGGTTTTGGAGCAGTGGCTTTTTCTTGCTGAGCGGCCTTTCAGATTCTGGCGAAATAGAACTCGTTTTACTGTGGATATTCGATACTTTTGTACCTGTTTCCACCAGCATCTTCACAAGGTTTTTTGTTTCTTCCTGAGCGGTATGACGGCTGCATGTTCTAATTATGTTTATACTTGCATACTATTGTTTGTACAGATGAACATGGTACCTTTAGGTGTTTGGAAATTGCTCCCAAGTATGAACCAGACTTTTGGAGGTCTATAATTTATTTCTGAGGTCTTGGCTGCTTTCTTTTGATTTTCTCATGATGTCAAGCAAAGAGGCACTGAGTTTGAAGGTATATCTTGAAATAGATCCACAATTACACCTCCAATTGACTCAAATGATGTCAATTAGCCTATCAGAAGCTTCTAAAGCCATTGTCTGGAATTTTCCAAGCTGTTTAAAGGCACAGTCAACTTAGTCTTTGTAAACTTCTGACACACTGGAATTGTGATACTGTGAATTATAAGTTAAATAATTTGTCTGTAAACAATTGTTGGAAAAATTACTTGTCATGCACAAAGTAGATGCCCTAACCGACTTGCCAAAACTATACTTTGTTAAAAATAAATGTGTGTAGTGGTTGAAAAACGAGTTATATTGACTCCAACCTAAGTGTATGTAAACTTTCGACTTCAACTGTGAGGGTGATTTATCTTATCTTGCAACATTTTCTTCATCTGGAAATAAATATTATAGGCTTCTTAGCCTACGTCGCTAAAAATGATGTCGTTATTCCTTCTTTATTCGCTCGATAACGTAATGGAAAAACGCTTTATTGGATAAATGTGGCATCTTTTGCTGCAAGCAAATTTTGTGGGGCTAGTTTTCAGGCCTTGCGGGAGGGTTTTCAGAGGTCATTTCCGAGGTAATTTGGAAATACATTTTAGCTAGACCTGGAAACCCTGGTGTTTCAGCTGTGTAGGATGAAAACAGCCAGTAAACTATTTTGAAGTGGTGCATTGATGAAAACGATTCAACACACCTATGAACTAAGGTGTCCTCTGAAATTGCTTTCTCCACGGTGTCTTAAGACTGTGTCATTTCCACTCTGTGTGTATCTCTCCTTACTCTCTTGCTGCTCACACCTTTCACCTTCCTCAGCGGGAGCTCACACAGAAAACTATCATCTTCTACACACGCACACACACACGCACGCACGCACGCACACACACACACGCACCCACACACACACACACACACACACGCACACACACACACCAGGCCTTGAATTATAGCAGCAGGTGTGTGCAGGGGCGCATCTTTCACTGGGGACAGGGGGTTATGTCCCCCCCCATATTATGAAATTGCATTTTTGTCCCCCCCAGTTTTATCATTGGAACGTCATACAAAACGAGGCAACGGTGTGCTTTAGGACCAAGCAGACGTCTCCGAGCGGTCGGGCAGGCTGTTCGGAGTGGTTCTCCAGCAACATAAAAAAAAAAGTTTTAAAAAATGTCCCTCCCACTTCTAAAACTAAAGTTTCGCCCCTGGGTGTGTGAATGAGTAGGTACACATCATCCAGGTTATCCCTGATTGTGGGACGTATGAAGTAACACAACTAAATGTAAACATACATTCTATGACACAGGTTCTGTGTGAGCATTCAGAGAAGACAGTCTTAGCTTCAATAGCCTGTCCTTCGCGGGCGTTCCTTATCTTGTCTGTTGGCCATTTCAGGGACCCGGACGAGCGGAGAGCAGAGCGTCAGTCAGCGTGGCTCTCAGATTTCAAGTTTGAAAAAATCCCTGCCAACGGCTCAGCCCAAATAACACGTGACATGTCAGCTCCGCCGAAGGAGAGCAGTCAAGAAAATGACACAGTAAAGAGAACAGGCGACGGGATCAGACACAGGGACCGTTGAGCTCTCACTTAAACTTTATTCCTCCCTCTCTTCTGGTGTAGCCATCCTCTGCCTCCCTTTCTTTAGTATTTTTAGCTGATTCTGCATTTTGTCTAGTTGTCTTGGTCTCTTTTCTTGTCGTCCTGACCTCTCTCTCTTTCACTGTTGTCTAATATCACGTTACCTATATCATACCTACAGTGCATTCAGAAAGTATTCAGACCCTTGACTTTTTCCACATTTTGTTATGTTACAGCCTTATTCTAAAATGGTATGAAATAAAAAAGTCCTCATTAATCTACACACAATACCCCATAATGACAAAGTGAAAACAGGTTTTTAGAAATGTTTGCAAATGTATTACAAATAAAAAACAGAAATACCTTATTTACATTAGTATTCAGACCTTTGCTTTGAAATTGAGCTCAGGTGCATCCTGTTTCCATTGAGCATCCTTGAGATGTTTCTACAACTTGGAGTCCACCTGTGGTAAATTCAATTGATTGGACATGATTTGGAAAGGCACATACCTGTCTATATAAGGTCCCACAGTTGACAGTTGATGTCAGAGCAAAAACCAAGCTATGAAGTCAAAGGAATTGTCCTTAGAGGCACAGATCTGGGGAAGGGTACTAGAAAAACTCTGCAGCATTGAAGGTCCCCAAGAACCCAACTGAGCAATCGGGCGAGAAAGGCCTTGGTCAGGAAGGTGACCAAGAACCCAATGGTCACTCTGACAGAGCTCCAGAGTTCCTCTGTGGAGATGGGAAAAACTTCCAGAAGGATAACTATCTCTGCAGCACTCCACCAATCAAGCCTTTATGATAGAGTTGCCAGACGGAAACCACTCCTCAGTAAAAGGCACATGGAGTTTACCAAAGGCACCTAAAGGACTCTCAAACCATGAGAAACAATATTCTCTGGTCTGATGAAACCAATATTGAACTCTTTGGCCTGAATGCCAAGGGTCACATCTGGAGGAAACCTGGCACTATCCATACGGTGAAGCATGGTGGTGGCATCATCATGCTGTGGGGATGTTTTTCAGCTGCATGGACTGGAAGACTAGTCAGGATCGAGGGAAAGATGAACGGAGAAAAGTACAGAGAGATCCTTGATGAAAACCTGCTCCAGAGCACTCAGGAACTCAGACTGGGGTGAAGGTTCACCTTCCAACAGGACAGCGACCCTAAGCACACAGCCAAGACGACACAGGAGTGGTTCGGGTATTGAATGTCCTTGAGTGGCCCAGCCAGAGCCTTGACTTGAACACTTTCGAACATCTCTGGAGATACCTGAAAATAGCTGTGCAGCGACGCTCCCCATCCAACCTGACAGAGAGCTTGATAGGATCTTCAGAGAAGAATGGGAGAACCTCCTCAAATACAGGTCTGCCAACCTTGAAGCATCATGGGGCGGCAGGATAGCCTACTGGTTAGAGCGTTGAGCTAGTAACCGAAAGGTTGTAAGTTCCATTCCCCGAGCTGACAAGGTACAAATCTGTCGTTCTGCCCCTGAACAGGCACTTAACCCACTGTTTTTAGGCCGTCATTGAAAATAAGAATTTGTTCTTAACTGACTTGCCTAGTTAAATAAAGATCAAATTTAAAAATTAAAAATAAAATACCTAAGAAGACTCGGCTGTAATCGCTGCTCAGTACTTTGCTTCAACAAAGTACTGAGTAAATGGTCTGAATACATAGGTAAAGTTGATATTTCCAAAAATTTCTAAAAATTGATTTTGTTTGTCATTTTCGGGTACTGTTTGTATATTAATGAGGAGGAAAACAAGTTTAATCTATTTCAAAATAAGGCTGTAACTGAACAAAATGTGGAAATTTCGAGGGGTCTGAATACTTTCCCAATGCACGATGTATCCTATATATATATATATCCTACCTACAGTACAGTATATCCTACCAAAATATATCCTATATATTTACTTTATATTTACTATATCTCCTCTATCATATTGAGTAGTGTATGAGAAAGGCAAGAAAAGGAGAGAAATAAAATCATGTTTACGTCTCTCTTTCTCTTATTCATTCCTCTCACTCTCGTTACCTTTGACTCCAGTTCGAGGATATCTTATAATCTTCTATGTGTTATTCATGTCATTCATAACACAACCTTACTTTTAGGCCTTGAGTCATGTTATGCTGTGGTTACCTGTGTAATTGGCTCTCAATCAAAAAGATGTTGAATGCTTTCACAGTTGTCTCATTGAAAGTTACAGTGAGCCTTGACAACAATGATTATCACTCTGAACGACTCGGTTACATTACCACTTTATCATGGCTGTATTGTAACTCACATTTTATGTACTGTTACTCACATTTTTTATTTTTTATGTATTGTAAATGTAAATGATGTACAGTACCAGTCAAAAGTTTGTACGACACCTACTCATTCAAGTTTTTTTATTTTATTTTACTATTTTCTACATTATAGAATAATAGTGAAGACATCAAAATGATGAAATAACACGTATGGAATCTAGCAGTAACCATAAAAGTGTTAAACAAATCAAAATATAATTTCTACATTGAATTCCAAGAGTGTGCAAAGCTGTCATCAAGGCAAAGGGTAGCTACTTAAAATATATTTTGATTTGTTGAACACTTTTTTGGTTACTGCTAGATTCCATATGAGTGATTTTATAGTTTTTTAATGTCATCACTATTATTCTACAATGTAGAAAAAAGTACAAATAAAGAAAAACCCTGGAATGACTAGGTGTGTCCAAACTTTTGGCTGGTACAGTAACTCAAATCACTATGGCAACAAATAAGGTTTATCGCCATTGACTACCAGTGAGTCACATCAATAGATTGTCCCACTGAACAATAACTCCGAATCAGAGCACTTTATTCTGAAAATACAACCTTTATTCTCCAAATGTAACCATGCGTGATGAAATGTTTTTAATATACTGCTTTTTAAATCCTAATGAAATAGTAATGTGGATGCATGATTAGTTCTGAGTCACAGCACCACCACATTGATGCCAAATGTGTGTACCCAGACACAAATATAAGTATTTCTAAGTTGATGTCATAATTAATTTATACTCCTCTCACTTCCTGTGTGAAAGTGTCACAGTATTTAATTTCCTCATCTCACCCCATCAGCGGTGAGTGGTAGATTTATTACATGGTTTAAGTGCTGGAGGGCTGTTGTAGGAGGTTTACTACAAGTGTGTCTGGGTTAAGTGCCCCGGTCAGTGACGGTAGTAGCAGCTCATCTAGGATGTTAACTCCTGACCTCCTGGTTGTTCAGACTCCACAGAGACTCTCAGGGCTAATCTTGAAAAGTAATTCTAAAGCTGCCATGTTTCTGCCCATGCGGTGGTCGTCGTGAGACGGTTATTAAACTTGTCACTTGTGAGTCTGAGAAGAACGTCTGTTCCTCATCTCCCTGCGGCAGAGGTTTGGGAACAACGAATTATCTCAACGGATGGACACACACACACACAGGGAGACTCACTCAAAAAAGCACACACACATCCACGCACACACACACACAGATAGACACATACTGGGTAGCACAATTACAGTGGGTCAGAAGTTTAGATTCACTAAGTTGACTGTGCCAATAAACAGCTTGGAACATTCCAGAAAATGATGTCATGGCATTAGAAGGTTCTGATAATTCTGCTAATTGACATTATTTGAGTGAATTGGAGGTGTACCTGTGGATGTATTTCAAGGCCGACCTTCAACTCAGATCATACTTTTTGGAGACATGTTCTCTGATCTGATGAAACAAAAATAGAACTGTTTGGCCATAATGAACATCGTTATGTTTGGAGGAAAAAGGGAGAGGCTTGCAAGCCGAAGAACACCATCCCAACCGTGAAGCACGGGGGTGGCATCATCATGTTGTGGGGGTGCTTTGCTGCAGGAGGGACTGGTGCACCTTGCAAAGTAGATGGCATCATGAGGAGGGACAATTATGTGGATATATTGAAGCAATATCTCAAGACATCAGTAAGGAAGTTAAAGCTTCCAAATGGACAATGACACCAAATCAAATCAAATCAAATGTATTTATATAGCCCTTCGTACATCAGCTGATATCTCAAAGTGCTGTACAGAAACCCAGCCTAAAACCCCAAACAGCAAACAATGCAGGTGTAAAAACACGGTGGCTAGGAAAAACTCCCTAGAAAGGCCAAAACCTAGGAATAAACCTAGAGAGGAACCGGGCTATGTGGGGTGGCCAGTCCTCTTCTGGCTGTGCCGGGTAGAGATTATAACAGAACATGACCAAGATGTTCAAATGTTCATAAATGACCAGCATGGTCGAATAATAATAAGGCAGAACAGTTGAAACTGGAGCAGCAGCACAGTCAGGTGGACTGGGGACAGCAAGGAGCCATCATGTCAGGTAGTCCTGGGGCACGGTCCTAGGGCTCAGGTCCTCCGAGAGAGAGAAAGAAAGAGAGAATTAGAGAGAGCATATGTGGGGTGGCCAGTCCTCTTCTGGCTGTGCCGGGTGGAGATTATAACAGAACGTGGCCAAGATGTTCAAATGTTCATAAATGACCAGCATGGTTGAATAATAGTAAGGCAGAACAGTTGAAACTGGAGCAGCAGCATGGCCAGGTGGACTGGGGACAGCAAGGAGCCATCATGTCAGGTAGTCCTGGGACATGGTCCTAGGGCCCAGGCCAGTTGAAACTGGAGCAGCAGCATGGCCAGGTGGACTGGGGACAGCAAGGAGTCATCATGTCAGGTAGTCCTGGGGCATGGTCCTAGGGCTCAGGTCCTCCGAGAGAGAGAAAGAAAGAGAGGAGGAGAGAATTAGAGAACGCACACTTAGATTCACACAGGACACTGAATAGGACAGGAGAAGTACTCCAGATATAACAAACTGACCCTAGCCCCCCCGACACATAAACTACTGCAGCATAAATACTGGAGGCTGAGACAGGAGGGGTCAGGAGACACTGTGGCCACATCCGAGGACACCCCCGGACAGGGCCAAACAGGAAGGATATAACCCCACCCACTTTGCCAAAGCACAGCCCCCACACCACTAGAGGGATGTACGCACCAAGCGTACTTCCAAAGTTGTGGTAAAATGGCTTGACAACAAAGTCAAGGTATTGGAGTGGCTATCACAAAGCCCTGACCTCAATCACATAGAAAAGGTGTGGGAAAGCATGTGCGAGCAAGGCGGCCTACAAACCTGACTCAGTTAAACCAGCTCTCTTGCCTTAGACCACTGCGCCACTCGGGAGGCCTAAAATATATATTTTTAGTGGGGTTGTATAATTTGATTTACACAAAATGCCTACCACTTTGAAAATGCAAAATATTTTTTATTGTGAAACAAACAACTAAGACAAAATAACAGAAAACTTGAGCGTGCATAACTATTCACCCCCCCCCCCCCAAAAAAAGTCAATATTTTGTAGAGCCACCTTTTGCAGCAATTACAGCTGCAAGTGTCATGGTCATTGAAAGAACTGGTCCAAGGTGCAGCGTGGTGAGCGTACATATTATTTGATTTAGAAAAGACTCCGAACAAAAGAATAAACACTACTAAACAAATCGTTAAGCTAAAGGCTAGGTGACATAAACAAAGTCAACTTCCCACAAAGACAGTAAGTATGGTTCTCAATCAGAGACAACGATAGACAGCTGTCCCTGATTGAGAACCCTACCCGGCCAAAACATAGAAATACAAATAATAGAACATAGAATACCCATCCCAAATCACACCCTGACCAAACCAAATAGAGACATGAAAAAGATTTCTAAGGTCAGGGCGTGACAGCAAGTCGCTTGGAGTATTTGTCTATAAACTGGCACAACTAGCCAATGGGATTTGTGGCCATTCTTCAAGGCAAAACTGCTCCAGCTCCTTCAAGTTGGATGGGTTCCCCTGGTGTAGAGCAATCTTTAAGTCATACCACATATTTTCAATTTTATTGAGGTCTGGGCTTTGACTAGGCCATTCCAAGACATTTCAATGTTTCCCCTTAAACCACTCAAAGGTTTCTTTAGCAGTATGCTTAGAGTCATTGTCCTGCTGGAAGGTGAACCTCCATCCCAGTCTCAAATCTCTGGAAGACTGAAACAGGTTTCCCTCAAGAATTTCCCTGTATTTTAACACCATCATTCCTTCAATTCTGACCAGTTTCCCAGTCCCTGTTGATGAAAAACTTGGGGTTCTCGGGGTGATGAGAGGTGTTGGGTTTTCACCAGACATCATGTTTTCCTTGATGGCCAAAAAGCTCAATTGTGGTCTCATCTGACCAGAGTACCTTCTTCCATATGTTTGAGGAGTCTCCCGCATGCCTTTTGGTGAACACCAAATGTGTTTTTCTTTTCTTTAATTAAGCAATGGCTTTTTTCTGGCCACTCTTCCGTAAAGCCCAGTTCTGTGGAGTGTACGGCTTGAAGTGGTCCCATGGACAGATACTCCAGTCTCAGCTGTGGAGTTTTGCAGCTCCTTCAAGGTTACCTTTGGTCTCTTTTTTGCCTCTCTGATTATTGTCCTCTTTGCCTGGTCGGTTTTGGTGGGCGGCCCTCTCTTGGCAAGTTTGTTGTGGTGCTATATTCTTTCTATTTTTTTATAATATATATAATAGGTATAATAGGTGTAATAATAGGTGTTCCGTGGAATGTTCTTTTTTTTATAACCCAACCCTGATCTGTACTTCTCCACAACTTTATCCCTGACCTGTTTGGAGATCTCCTTGGTCTTCATGGTGCCGCTTGCTTGGTGGTGCCCCTTGCTTAGTGGGGTTGCAGACACTGGGGCCTTTAAGAACAGGTGTATGTATGTATACTGAGATCATGTGACAGATCATGTGACACTTAGATTGCACACAGGTGGACTTTATTTAACTAATGTGACTTCTGAAGGTAATTGTTTGCACCAGATCTTATTAGGGTCTTCATAGTAAAGGGGGGTAAATACATATACGCACACACCACTTTTCTGTTTTTTTATCAGTTATTTTTTGCATTTCACTTCACCAATTTGGACTGTTTTGTGTTTGTCCATTACATGAAATCCAAATAAAAATCCATTTAAATTACAGGTCGAAACAACAAAATAGGAAAAACGCCAAGGGGGATGAATACTTTTGCAAGGCACTGTACGTACATACACATACCCATACCGACACATGCACACACACACTCTCACATAAGCGATTGTGAGCAAAGAGCTGTCACTCATTATAAGCTGTCATGATGCATTGTGATATTCAGTGCCTTCAGAAAGTATTCATGCCCATTTACTTGTTCCACATTTTGTTGTTACAGCCTGAATTCAATAACAGATTACATTTGTTTTTTTTCTCACCCATCTACACACAATACCCCATAATGACAAATTGAAAACATGTTTTGAGAAAGTTATTCAAATTTATTCAAATACAGAAATACCATTTACAAAAGTATTCACATCCATGAGTCAATACATGGTACATGCACTTTTGGCAGTCTTTCTGGGTAAGTCTCTAAAAGCTTTCCACACTGGCTTGTGCAGCATTTGCCCATTATTCTTTTCAAAATTCTTCAAGCTCTGTCAAATTGTTTGTTGATCATTACTATACAATCATTTTCAAGTCAAGTATATTTAAGTCAAACCTGTTACTCAAAAACATTCACTGTTGTCTTAGTAAGCAACACCAGTGTAGATGTGGCCTTGTGTTTTAGCTTGTTGTCCTGCTGAAAGGTGAATTCATATCCCAGTGTCTGGTGGAAAGCCG
Organism: Oncorhynchus gorbuscha; assembly: GCF_021184085.1. NCBI lineage: Eukaryota > Metazoa > Chordata > Actinopteri > Salmoniformes > Salmonidae > Oncorhynchus > Oncorhynchus gorbuscha. The sequence continues at coordinate 61,044,921 of NC_060191.1, read as the reverse complement.
ACCGAACCAGGTTTTCCTCTAGGATTGTGCCTGTACTTAGCACCATTTCATTTCTTTTTTTCCTGAAAAACTCCCGCAGTCCTTAATGATATCAAGCATACCCGTAACATGATGCAGCCACTACTATGCTTGAAAATATGGAGAGTAATACTCAGCAATGTCTTGTATTGGATTTACCCCAAACATAATACTTTGTATTCAAGACCAAACTATTTTTTTGTGGCAGTATTACTTTAGTAATTACAGGATACATGTTTTGGAATATTTTTATTCTGTACAGGCTTTCTTCTTTTCACTCTGTCATTTAAGTTAGTATTTTGGAGTAACTACAATGTTGTTGATTAATCTTCAGTTTTCTCCTATCACAGCCATTAAACTGTGTAACTGTTTAAATGTCGCCATTGGCCTTCCTCTGGAAACTGAGTTAGGAAGGACGCCTGTATCTTTGTAGTGACTGGGTGTATTGAGGCGCCATCCAAAGTGTTAATAATAACTTCACAATGCTCAAAGGGATATTCAATGTCTGATTTTTTTAACCAATAGGTACCCTTCTTCTTACCGAGGCATTGGAAAACCTCCCTGGTATTTGAATCTGTGTTTGAAATTCACTGCTCGACTGAGGGACCTTACAGATAATTGTACTGTATGTGTGGGGTACTGAGATGAGATAGTCATTCAAAAAAAGGGTGATCAAATGAAGGTCTTACACCTGTCGTATCTGACACGTGTCATGGTGGAAGCACTACCCTAGGGGTCTGCTAAGGGGAAGAGGAAAGAGCCCCAACGCCAGGCCTAAAAAAGACTAGGATTACCCGGTCATATATAGATACACCTTCCTTTGGATCGGAATGGATTGGTCTACATATTGTCATGTAGCCTACAAGATCCTCTTGTGTTCTGTCTTTATTCGATAATACAGATAGTTTTGGTATGAGATTTTCTATACACCTTGGTCATTTGGATGCATTTGTGTCTTTTTAGGTTGCCCCTTGTCTATTCTAGATCATTTTCATCAGCTTTGTGTTGTGTTGTAGAGCAGAGAGCATGGCCTGAGGCTGGAGCAGGTGTGGCACCATGCCTACTGAACTCACGCGCGCACACACTCTCTCTCTCTCTCTCTCTCTCTCTCTCTCTCTCTCTCTCTCTCTCTCTCTCTCTCTCTCTCTCTCTCTCTCTCTCTCTCTACTCTCCTCTCCTCTCCTCTCCAGGAACCCTCACTGGCACTGGAGAGGGAATGGAAGCCAGGCATCTGTTTTCAAACAGATGTGTTCCTGTGCCACTCTCCCACCCTCCACCTCACCCTTATCCCATCAACCATCCCTCCCTCCAATCCCCAGTGGGGTGTAACATATGTTTGGCCCCATCCAGAGAGGGGGGGTTATGAGAGAGACACATTAATATGACAGGTCAAGCTGCAGAGGGATTTACAGCTTACCACTGGTGCTGATGCTACATACAGTACAGGCTGGATGTGGCACTGTTACTGCTGAGGCTAGCACTTAGCATTACCCTGTTGTCGTGACTTTACTTTCACTAATCTGATGACTGTTATTTATCGAATCAACGAACTATGTTTAATTGTTACCTGATTAAATTAATCATGTGACAATTAACTCATTAGGATTTTGTGGCACCATGAGAGAGGTTGTTTAAAGAGTTACCATCTTCCGAATTAAACACTAAAGGTCTTTACCTATCACATCCATGAAACAGTCAACGTATTAATTCATAACCTCTTATCATATCATCATTCTGAACATTCGTATCGTCATGCATCTGCAAAAAACCCAGCCTTAATCATGAATCTGTACTACACAAATTGGTTTAATTATGTATTTACTAGCTAACTAAATAATAACACAGAATAAACATTCACACTTAACACATGAGTAAAAGGTTCCTAATGGACTGACAACATATGGTGGCTTGTTACACAGAAAATGAGAAGGGGGGGATATAGAGAGAAATTGTATATAATTGATATACTTTAGAACTATTCTCACAGTAATCATAGACTTTGCACACGAACCTCCGCACATGTGGAATAAGAAATCATGAATGTATTTACATGTGAGTGCCTTTGATCGCTGCTTATCTCTGTCAGAACCAGCCCTCTTAGGAAGGGTGATGGTTTGGCCTTTCAGCACCATGCTTGTAAGGCTCTGATTGTCCAAAAGGGTCCGGTCCCGTCTCTTCTACTGTTGTTCACTCTGGAAGATGCTCCTGGGAAGATACAATGGTTCCGCCTTTAAAAATTGCGAGCTTGCACCGCGGGACGTACACAGCGCCATCGCTTCATTGCTCCAGACCACCACAAGGGGGAGTTAGAGCACTCATTATGCATTTGGGTCCCAAGGTTTTTATATGACCAATCATATCGAGTGGTTCCAATGACGAATTTTGACGTGAGTCACCCGTCCCTGGGTGAAGATGATTGAAAAAGTTTACAATTGAGAGGAATATGTTAATGTAGAGACAAACGTTTGTGCATATTTCTTTGTCATAAAGTTAATTTATGAAAATCGCTATTTAGCAAGTTAACTGACAAGCTAACATTAGGCAGCTAGCTAGTTTTGGGAGAATGAATTTGTAATTTGTGTTGTTTGATGTTTTAGGGACTCCTGAGAAAACCAGCAGAATAATCTAGCTTGCTAAAGTATTTACTGCAATTGAATGTATAATTGTGTAAGCTTGTCTTGCGATACAGCTGAAGTAACATAGCTAACTATTTACTTGCTTTAACACATCTGTATGCCTATGGATGTGTAGCTATGTGTAGCCGATCTGTGTATGAACCCTAAAACGTTTGGTATGAATATTAGTTCAGAACCTTAGTTCAGAACCTATCTATGAACCTCAGCTATCTTAGTTGTGGTATCAACTTCAAGTCTGAATGGCAGTAATGAAGTCTATGTGTAACTGGTGTGAAATGGCTAACTAGTCAGTGGGGTGCACGCTAATAGCATTTCAATCAGTGATGTCACTGCTCTGCAAAAGCCACAGCTTTTGTGGAGCGATGGGTACCGATGCTTCAAGGATGTCTGTCAATTTGTGCAGAGGGTCCCTGGTTCAAGCCCAGGGGTGAGGAGAGGGACGGAAGATATACTGTTACATATGGATAAAGTAGAATATAATAAATGTATTGCACCAAGGATGCAAGTCCTATTTACATGTGCTGTAGTTATTACCACACATGAGATTCCCACATTGTGGCCTGTACATTGAATATATTCACTGATCATGTACTCTTCCTTGGCAAATAAACTGGAACAATAGTGCGAGTGTCACGCATAGGTGAAATAGGTGGCAGGGAAGTCAGGCGCAGGAGAGTCAAATGGAGTTTAAATATGGAGTATTTTAATAAAGTTCCACGAGTATGCTCCATAACAATAAATGTACAAACAAAACATGGGTACGAAGACCCGACGCGCACCTATACAAACAATCACACTACACTGACAACAAATCAATCTCTGACAAAGACATGAGGGGAAACAGAGGCTTAAATACACATTGAAAACAGGTGTGTGGGAAGACAAGACAAAACCAATGGAAAATGAAAAAAGGATCAATGATGGCTAGAAGACCGGTGACGTCGAACGCCGAGCACCGCCCGAACAAGGAGAGGTAACTACTTCGGTAGAAGTAGTGACAGCGAGCCCATAGCAAATTAATGGAATTGACCGTTAGCAGAGCCTGTTTTGACTGGAGTGATGAAAAGCGCAGGAAAATCTGATCACTGAAAATGCAAAAATATATCCATGCGCCACTAGAACCCATTGTTGAATGTGAACCACATTAAATGGGGCCAAGGTTGCAATACCTACAGCTTCCACACGATATCAACAGTCTTGTCATTTGCCTACAATTTGTTTCTTGGTCAAACGGGCACAAGGTAGCGCCTTTCTTCCGGTCTCTGACCGGAGATTTACCCAGACATTATTTCCAGACGTACAGCTATAGAATATACATCGTCTCGTGATCAATTTGATCGCTTATTAACGTTTACTAATACCTAAAGTTGCATTACAAAAGTATTTCGTATTTATCGTCAACTTTTTTTATTAAAAAAAATGACGTTACGTTATAAAACGCTATTTTCTTCCTTGATCACAGTCTTCATAGATCGATATCTAGGCTATATATGGACCGATTTAATCGAAAAAAAGACCCAATAGTGATGTTTATGGGACATCTAGGAGTGCGAACAAAGAAGATGGTCAAAGGTAATGAATGTTTTATATTTTATTTGTGCGTTTTGTGTAGCGCCGACTATGCTCATTCTTTTGTTTACGTCCCCTGCGGGTCTTTTGGGGTGTTACATGCTATCAGATAATAGCTTCTAATGCTTTCGCCGAAAAGCATTTTAAAAATCTGACTTGTTGCCTGGATTCACAACGAGTGTAGCTTTAATTCAGTACCCTGCATGTGTATTTTAATGAACGTTTGAGTTTTAACGAGTGCTATTAGCATTTAGCGTAGCGCATTTGCATTTCCAGATGTCTAGATGGGACGCCTGCGTGTCGGGTAGGAGCAAGTGGTTTAACAAAGAACTTTCCTCTGTGTATTTTGGAGAGGGAGATCTCTCTTCTCCTGGAATTTACAACAGGTTGTGAACTGTCAACCCCCACCAGCTACCTCCTCCCCTCTGCTGTGGGCGAGAGAGGTCTGATTACTGTCAACCATTGCTAAGCTGATTTACCCCATTGGATCCTCACTGGACAGTCATGACACTGTCTGGCTGTGGCACTGTTACTGCTGAGGCTACCACTTAGCATTACCCTATCTGGCTGTGGCCTGTTACTGCTGAGGCTAGCACTTAGCATTACCCTGTCTGGCTGTGGCCTGTTATGGCTGAGGCTAGCACTTAGCATTACCCTGTCTGGCTGTGGCCTGTTACTGCTGAGGCTAGCACTTAGTTTTACCCTGTCTGGCTGTGGCCTGTTACTGCTGAGCCTAGCACTTAGTTTTACCCTTGCTGGCTGTGGCCTGCTGATGATAGCACTTAGCATTACTGTTAGCACAGTTGATGCCTGGGGGGGGGGGTGTAGACTTGCAAGTGTTTGTTTGTGTTCAAATGGAAAGAAACAAAGTGCCCACTGGCTATGTGGCACAGAGAGATAAGATGGTGTGAAGGCGTCCAGCCTCCTGCTGTCTCCTGTTGTTGTCAATGTGGAATCACTGGCCCAGAAGATGTCTGACAGGGTTTTGGATCTGATGCGAAGAGGATAACTCCAGTGTTATCATGATTGGCATTATCTTAATCCTAAACAATATACCAGGTCTGTTATGCTTTTCTCACACAGCTCACTGGGGTAGTGTTGTCATTGTCTATTTGTTTCTCAAGCTCATCAAACTTCATTTGTGTGACCTCAATCCATCACCCTCTTGTCAATGAATGAATCAGTCAATTGATTATGCAATCAGTTGACTTTATTCTACATGACCAGAGGAAGAGTATTGATTAACACATTGTGGGTTAATAGTTGTTTCAATTCAAGATAAATCTAATGTGATAAGTACTTTACTAGGTGATGAATGGGGTGTCTCTGATGTGGTATAACTGGGTTAACTAGCCAGAGGGTTATTCTTTAGTAGGTAGTAGATTACCTGGGTATAACTGGGTTAACTAGCCAGAGGGTTATTCATTAGTAGGTAGTAGATTACCTTGGTATCATTGGGTTAACTAGCCAGAGGGTTATTCGTTAGTAGGTAGTAGATTACCTTGGTATCACTGGGTTAACTAGCCAGAGGGTTATTCGTTAGTAGGTAGTAGATTACCTGGGTATAACTGGGTTAACTAGCCAGAGGGTTATTCATTAGTAGGTAGTAGATTACCTGGGTATAACTGGGTTAACTAGCCAGAGGGTTATTCATTAGTAGGTAGTAGATTACCTTGGTATCATTAGGTTAACCACAACATCTTAACCACAACAGCATATAAAACAAACCTCAACCAACCAGCTCTTACTACTTCTTGCAGTATCCCAAACCAATCCTTGGGTCCCCCAGCCATTCCATATGTTGTATTCCACCAACAGCACACATGTATGAACTAACCAATGGTCTTGATGATCATCTGAATCAGATGTGTTGAGGGTGATATTACTGCGGTGAAGGGAACCCCTGCACCGCAATGGGAAACCCTGCATGGCATTATTTAGATTACTCGTATCGATTTTATAAAAACGTTATCCTGCCTTGACCTTTGGCTCCTTTCTCCCCTGTCCTCTCTGTCATCCCCTGCTGTTCACAGGGCGGTGGTACACATCCAGGTGAATGATGTGAATGAGTTCTCTCCAGTGTTCCGGGAGGCCCAGTACCACGTGGCGGTGACAGAGGGGAAGATCTATGACAACATCCTGCAGGTGGAGGCTACAGACCAGGACTGTTCTCCTCAGTACAGCCAGATCTGTAACTACCAGATCACCACCTCCAACACACCCTTCGCCATCGACCGCAATGGTTAGTAAATGCAATGGACCGCATCCTGACCACACACACACACACACACACACACACACACACACACACACACACACACACACACACACACACACACACACACACACACACACACACACACACACACTCACTCACAAGTAAACACATTGACAGATTGACAGATTGATACATTGACAGAGAGGGAGACGGAAAGAGACAGAGACTAAGAGATAGGGAGAGAGATTGAGAGAGAGAGAGACTGGGAGAGAGCAAGACAGACTGAGACAGAGACTGAGACTGTGACTGATAGAGACTGAGAGATAGGGAGAGAGATAGAGAAAGACAGATAGATATAGGGAGAGAGAGAGATAGAGGAAGAGAGAGAGGATGGGGTATTACGGCAGAACAGCAGAGTCATAATGGATGAAAAGTGATATCAAAGAGAAATGTAGAAAGACAACCTGCTGAGAGAGAAGGATAGAGAGAGAAGACGAGGACAGATAGGAGAAGGATAGAGGGAGAAGACAAGGACAGAGAGGAAGAGAGGAGAAGGATAGAGAGAGAAGACGAGGACAGAGAGAAGGATAGAGAGAGAAGACGACGACATAGAGGAGAAGGATAGAGAGAGAAGACAAGGAAAGAGAGGAAGAGGATGGAGAGAGAAGAAGAGGACAGAGAGGAGAAGGATAGAGAGAGAAGACGAAGACAGAGAGAAGGATAGAGAGAGAAGACGAGGACAGAGAGGAGGAGGATAGAGAGAGAAGACGAGGAAAGAGAGGAGGATAGAGAGAGAAGACGAGGACAGAGAGTAGGAGGATAGAGAGAGAAGACGAAGACAGAGATGAGGAGGATAGAGGGAGAAGACAAGGACAGAGAGGAAGAGGATAGAGAGAGAAGACGGGGACAGAGAGGAGGAGGATAGAGATTGAAGACAAGGACAGAGAGGAGGATGATAGAGAGAGAAGACGAGGACATAGAGGAGGATAGATGGAGAAGACGAGGACAGAGAGGAAGAGGATAGAGAGAGAAGACGGGGACAGAGAGGAGGAGGATAGAGATTGAAGACAAGGACAGAGAGGAGGAGGATAGAGATTGAAGACAAGGACAGAGAGGAGGATAGATGGAGAAGACGAGGACAGCGAGGAAGATGATAGAGGGAGAAGACGAGGACATAGAGGAGGATAGATGGAGAAGTCGAGGACAGAGAGGAGGAGGATAGAGGGAGAGAGGCTGTTGTCTGTCATTGGTAAACGCAGGGGGGTCAAACTTCATTTATTAGCTTTGCACAGTTGTCAGTCGACACAGAGCGTTTTGGCTGCTGACACGTGTAAGTTGACGTTATAATTGAAGGCAGGGAAATAGGCATCTCTGTCAGGTGGAAAGCACTCTGCATTATTATGTGTGAGTGAGTGGGTGTGTGTGTCTGACAGATGAGGCGAGGCACACAGTGAAATTGGATGAGGCAGCAGAACACAACAGCAGAGCACAATAGTACGTGCAGGTAGAGAGGTACTGTATGTTGAGATATGAGCTGAGATGGAGACAGTACTTTAGGGAGAATACAAATGATAGTAAATGTATGATAAAGAGGAAAATCTGCCTTTACAGGTAACAACTGTTAACAAGTTGACATAGCTGTAAAGTAGCAGTAGAGGTTAAGATCACCACCAACAACACACCCATCAACTGCAATGGTTAATAAACGCAATGGACAGCATCATCAAATCAAATATTATTTGTCACATGCGCCAAATACAACAGACCTTACAGTGAAATGCTTTACTTACAGGCTCTAACTAACAATGCAGTTCAATACAAAAATATATATGAAAAATATCTCCCCCAAAAAACTACAAAAGAAATAAGAATAGGAAATGAAACTACAAATAATTCAACAGCAGCAAATAAAATAACAGTAGCGAGGCTGTATACAGGGGGTACCGGTACAGAGTCAATGTATGGGGACACAGGTTAGTCGAGGTAATTGAGGTAATAAGTACATGTAGGTAGAGTTATTAAAGTGACTATGCATAGTTAATACCAGAGAGTATCAGCAGTGTAAAAGAGGGGGGGGGACGGGGGGGAGGATGTGATTAGATGTTCAGGAGTCTTATGGATTGGGGGTAGAAGCTGTTTAGAAGCCTTTTGGACCGAGACTTGGTGCTCTGGTACTCCTTCCCTTGTGTTAGCAGAGAGAACAATCTATGACTAGGGTGGCTGGAGACATTGACAATATTCAGGGCCTTCCTCTGACACCGCCTGGTATAGAGGTCCTGGATGGCAGGAAGCTTGACCCTGGTGATGTGCAGGGAGGTACGCATTACCCTCTGTAGTGCCTTACGATCGGATGCCGAGCAGTTGCCATACCAGGCAGTGATGCAAACAACAGGTGTACAGTTAAAATTTATAAAAAAACACACATATTTCTTCCAACAGGGCTGTTTGCTGATGATCTGGTGCTTCTGTCACCAACCAAGGAGGGCCTACAGCAGCACCTAGATCTTCTGCACAGATTCTGTCAGACCTGGGCCCTGACAGTAAATCTCAGTAAGACCAAAATAAGGTTGTTCCAAAAAAGGTCCAGTTGCCAGGACCACAAAAACAAATTCCATCTAGACACTTTCGTGTCTTTGGCTATGCCGGATTAAGTGATATGACATGCTATTCTATAAAATAATTTCTCTGTAATTAATATTACCTGATTGAGCTAATCATGTAAATGTAATTAACTAGAGAGTCGGGCACCGCAAAATGATATGTATATTGCTGTTATCTTCCGAATAAACTCTTAAAGACCTAGTAATATTTTACATCAATAACAGTCAATATTAATCATCATTTTAATTCAGTCTCATTTGAAAGTTGTAAAGTCTTGGTTATGTGCACGAACCCTGGCTAACAATTTGAATCAGCAATACAAAATTGGGTTTAATTATTTATTTACTAAATACCTAAATAATCACACAGAATTACACATACACATAATTAAATCATAACTTGATTACAAATTATGTCATAAAGGAAAACGTGCCTTGCGGGCAGAACAGATATGACAGCTTGTTACACAAAATAAAAGGGGCTGGGTTTGAGTGAAGGAGCAGGAAGACTGAGGAACAAAGGCCTAAGCTGTGCTATTGTAAATACAGTATCTTATGCATTCTAAATTACCGCCCATTTGGAAAAGGAAAATGCAATAAATATGTACTCTGAGCTGCGCTTCGGTAGGTTGGTGGTAGATGGAAGGCCGTGTTGTCCAACCAAGTCCTTTGTCCTTTGAAGAATGTCTCTGGTTGTCAATTGGATATGTTTTAGTAACGTCGTTGTGTGATAGACGGGATACTCTGTCTATTCCTTCCTAACCTTCGTTTGCAGCGGCTGTTGCTAACTCAACGGCTAGGAGGTATCACTTCTGTAGTGAATAAGAGTTCAAAGTTCATACCATTCGCAACCAAAGCTCACGCTGATGTTGGCTTCATTCTGTAGTTATTATCTGAACCATTCTGACATCAGACCGTCGTGCCGACATCGGAACAGGAGCTTATATTGTCGTCAAGGCTTTATATAGGAAGGGAGAGGAGGGCATGTTTGAAAAGTTTTATAGCCCATGTCCCTTCACAGGGGCGGGCCACTGATTGAGCAGAGCCCTATCTTATGAAAACCCAAATCTCACATTTTAGAAGCTAAAATCACATTTCATCCCATCACGAATAATTTCATATTCAAACATTTAAATTGAACAACAATTCCATGTGAATCCGATAACTATGATGTGTAGACATTCCACTATAGAGTTTATGTCATCTTATCATTGATGATAATGTTTCAGATGGCAACCGAACTGACATCATATTCATTAAGTACCACCGCATATGTTCAATTGGTCCAATTTGGTTCAATTGGTTCAATTTTTCCCCCCACCTTCTGATGTTTTCAGAATCTCTATGTCAACCAAGGGTTTTGCAAATGTAACATCAGTAGGGTAGAGAGAGGAAAAAGGGGAGAAGAGGTATTTATGACTGTCATAAACCTATCCCCAGGCCAACGTCATGACAACACCGTTGCCCTACAGCACAAAAAAAACTATACATACCTTGGCCTCAGCATCATCGCCACAGGTAACTTCCACAAAGCTGTGAACGATCTGAGAGACAAGACAAGAAGGGCCTTCTACACCTTCAAAAGGAACATAACATTTGACATATCAATTATGATCTGGCTAAAAATACTTGCACTTTATGGTAATGAGGTTTGGGGTCGGCTCACCAACCAATAATTCACAAAATGGGACAAACACCATATTGAGACTCTGCATGCAGAATTCTGCAAAAATATCCTCTGTGTACATTGTAAAATACCAAATAATGCATGCAGAGCAGAATTAGGCCGTTACCCGCTATTTATCAAAATCCAGAAAAGAGCTGTTAAATTCTACAACCACCTGAAAGGCAGCTATTCATAAACCTTCCATAACAAATCCATCACCTACAGAGAGATGAACCTGGAGAAGAGTCCCCTAAGCAAGCTGATCCTGGGGCTCTGTTCACAAACACACCCTACAAATCCCCAGGACAGCAACACAATTAGACTCAATAGAATTATGATAAAACAAAAAATAATTATAAAACAAAAAATGTACAACGAAACAGAGCAAACTAGAATGCTATTTGGCCCTAAACAGAGAATAAACAGTGGCAGAATACCTGACCACTGTGACAGTACCAAAATTAAGGAACGCTTTGACTATGTACAGACTCAGTGAGTACAGCCTTGCTATTGAGAAAAACTGCAGAAGGCAGACCTGGCTCTCAAGAGAAGACAGGCAATGTGCACACTGCCCACAAAATGAGGTGGAAACTGAGCTGCACTTCCTAACCTCCTGACAATTGTATGACAATATTAGAGAGACATATTTCCCTCAGATTACACAGACCCACAATTTCTTTTTTTGATAATTTGGATATTATCACAGTGCAATCGCAGCAGCAATAACTATTTGCACATCGTTACAACACTGTATACATACATAATATGACATTTGCAATGTCTTTATTATTTTGGAACTTTTGTGAGTGTAATGTTAAATTCACTTAGTTTATTATCTATTTCACTTGCTTTGGTAATGTTAACATAGGGTTCCCATGCCAATAACGCCCTTTGAATTGAGAGAGCGAGAGAGATCTTAATTGGCATAATTGTCAACTTGTTAACAGTTGTTACCTGTAAATGAAGTTTTGTCCTCTTTTTCATACATTCACTATCATTTCTATTCTCCCTAAACTACCGTCTCCATCTCTCCATCACAGCTCATATCCATACGTACAGTACCTCTCTACCTGCACGTACTGTTGTTGTGTTCTGCTGCCTCATCGCATTTCACTGTGTTGCCTCATCTGTCAGACACACACACACTGTTCTCCTGTTCTCATCAGCCTTAAGTCTACCATATCAAATATTAAGCAGCACATGAGGACTACAACAAATCCCTCCATGCTTTCTTTCACACACACACACGCGTGCACACACACACACACACACACACACACACACACACACACACACACACACACACACACACACACACACACACACACACACACACACACACACACACTCACATAGACGTGCTTTGTCCCGTGGAAGGCAATGCGTAATTTCTTGTTCAGTTCGTATATGATGGACAGCAGCCAGTTGATTAGGACCTCTGACCTCTCCTGTCCTCTGTAGATAACATCAGGAACACAGAGAAGCTGACCTCTGACCTCTCCTGTCCTCCATAGGTAACATCAGGAACACAGAGAAGCTGAGCTTTGATAAGCAGCAACAGTATGAGGTCCTGGTCACAGCCTTCGACTGCGGACAGAAGAGATCCACAGAGAGCGTGGCGGTACACATCCACGTTAAACCTGTCTGCAAACCTGGCTGGCAAGGTGATTAGTACTAGAAGGGCTGAACCGTGGGGGGTGTACATAGGGGTCTGTCTCTGTGTCTTTCTGTGTCTCGCTGAATGCCTTTGATTCAGTTTGCATCTCTTAAAACCTGTCAGCGATCAGTATCACTGTCTTTTGAACTATATTTCTGTGGGTGTGCATGTGTATATGTCTCTCTCTCTCTCTCTCTCTCTCTCTCTCTCTCTCTCTCTCTCTCTCTCTCTCTCTCTCTCTCTCTCTCTCTCTCTCTCTCTCTCTCTCTCTCTCTCTCTCTCTCTCTCTCTCTCTCTCTCTCTCTCTCTCTCTCTCTCAGTCTCTCTCTCTCTCTCTCTCTCTCTCTCTTTCTCTCTCTCTCTCTGTCTCTGTCTCTGTCTCTCGCTCTGTCGCTCTCTCACTCCCTTGGGAAAGGTCCATCAAAGAGCTGCTGTAATCAACACAGCTGACACAGCTCTTAACACCTCCTCAGGAATATCACAAGACAGGCTACAGAAATACAACAAGTGTTCACAGCGTTCATTGGGACTCACAAGTATAAACAGGAATGCCAACTTCTAAGAACTTACAGAAATGGCCACACACACTCGCACACACTCAGACACACACTCAGACACACACTCAGACACACACTCAGACACACACTCAGACACACGCACGCACGCACGCACGCACGCACGCACGCACGCACGCACACACACACACACACACACACACACACACACACACACACACACACACACACACACACACACAGAGAGAGAGAGAGCACACAAAGAGAGAGAACACAGAGCACAGAGGGGAGGCCAGGGCTCATGTTGTGCAGGGTGACATTAGCTGCTCTCCCATGGTTCACAGCTAATTCTCTCTTTGAAAACAGTTTTACACATTGTATTTCGCAAATTAGGATTTTGGACGTTTCATTCTAGGAAGAAGAGAGGACACTTATCCCTATAGGCAGTGTCGAGAGGGTGCTGGTGGTGGAAGAGGCAAGTGGGCGGGACATTTCATGGTCAGAGATTGAAGGACATGTCATACCGCTTTTCCACAGAACCCTCTGTGACAGCCAAAGAACCCTAATGGAACCATTTTTTCTCAGAGTGTACTACGACAACCATGTATATTGCTGTAGTCACTTTGTCAATGTATAAGGATTATACTGGCACTGCCAAAGCTAAATCACAATCTGAACTTCTAACTTTTTAAACATCCCCTCCACTGTTTCTCTCCTGCTCGTTCTTGCTGTCCTGGTAGATCTCTCAGAGTTGAAGCAGGTGGGCAAACACACACAAACACACACACATCTCCCTCTCCAGACGACCACGTCTGCTTTCTATTGCTGTTTTCAATTCTCTCCTTGATCCTCTCTCCACCCTCCCACCTCTCTAACCTCTCTAGTCAGAGTCACAGAAACAGACAGATGTCCCAGACACCACATATTGGAGACACACACCAAAACAAATCTGCATATTCAGTCATAACCCTTGGTTTATTCCCATCCTTTGTTGTAGTGGGTGTTTGTTCTAAGCTTGATGCATGCTTCCCCATTTGCCTTGCTGTACAAAACTGGGATTAAGTTCTGATTCTGCCCTCTTCACCCCAGAATTAAACCTGACCCTACATAATAATTAAAGGCGAAGGGTGTTCATATTTGTTCCCCCTCTGCAAAGCTATGAAATAATTATGAGGATGTATTCAGCAATGATAATAAATTGGAAGGGAAAATTAGAACATTTGTGTCGGTTGATTACTGTTCACTGTAATGTTGTAAATGACTATTGTAGATGGAATCGGCTGATTTATTTTAATGGAATATATACATAGGCGTACGGAGGCCCATTATCAGTAACCATCATTCTTGTGTTCCAATGGCACGTTGTGTTAGCTAATCCAAGTTTAACATTTTAAAACCCTTTTGCAATTATAGTAGCACAAATGAAAACTGTTGTTCTGATCAAAAAAATCAATAATACTGGCCTTCTTTAGACTAGTTGAGTATCTGGAGCATCAGCATTTGTGGGCTCGATTACAGGCTCAAAATGGCCAGAAACAAAGACCTTTCTTCTGAAATGCATCAGTCTATTCTTGTTCTGAGAAATTAAGTCTCTAACCAGAATAGAACGAGGAGTGGGAGGCCCCGGTGCACAAATGAGCAAGAGTACATTAGAATGAGAAGTTTAAGAAAAAGATGCCTCACAAGTCCTCTACTGACAGCTTCATTCAATAGTACCTGCAAAACACCAGTCTCAACGTCAACAGTGAAGAGGCGACTACAGGATGCTGGCCTTCTAGGTAACTTCTAGGTAACTTATTTTGTTTGGTTATTTAGTTTTGATGCGTTCCCTATTATTCTACAATGTAGAAAATTAAGAAAATAAAGAAAAACTCTTGAATGAGTCGGTGTGTCCAAACTTTTGATTAATACTATATATATATTTTTAATTCAAGAAAATTACTGCGCTCCGGACCTCCATGTCCACACACCTGTTCCATTCTCTTGCCCCCTCTCTCTCTCTCTCTCTCTCTCTCTCTCTCTCTCTCTCTCTCTCTCTCTCTCTCTCTCTCTCTCTCTCTCTCTCTCTCTCTCTCTCTCTCTCTCTCTCTCTCTCTCTCTCTCTCTCTCTCTCTCTCTCTCTCTCTCTCTCTCTCTCTCTCTCTCTCTCTCTCTCTCTCTCTCTCTCCACACACTGTCCCTCCTGTGAACTGGCCTCATATCAACTCTCCTTTCATTTTAAACTCTCTGATATTCAAACCTTTCTCTTCTCCTCCTCCTCCTCCTCCTCACACCCCTCTCCTCTAGTAGTGTGAGGACTCACTTAAGGAAGACAAGGGCTGTCTGTTGGATTAGCCATATAATCTGTCTCTAACCTCTGTAGTAGTGGAAGCTGCTGAGGGTAGGACAGCTCATAATAATTGCTGGAATGAAGCAAATGGAATGGCATCAAACACATGGAAACCATGTGTTTGGTGTATTTGACACTATTCCACTAATGCCGCTCCAGTCATTAAAACATGCTAATCCTGCCCAATTAAGGTGCCACCAACCTCCTGTGCTCCGTAGTACCTGGTCTCAGAGGTGGACTGGTTGTAAAGGATGGACGAGAGAGGGGAAGAGGGGTTGACCTGGATTCATGGTGAAGAAGGGCTCTTTAAAAACAGGGAGGTATATAAAGCAGTGTAGATTAGAGCCATAGGCACAGGGCACACATACACACACAAACACAGGGATGGGAAAAATACTGGGGTGCACACACACACACACACACACACACACACACACACACACACACACACACACACACACACACACACACACACACACACACACACACACACACACACACACACACACACACACACGGATGGGAAAAATACTGGGGTGCACACAAACGCACACACACACACACACACACACACACACACACACACACACACACACACACACACACACACACACACACACACACACACACACACACACACACACACACACACACACACACACACACACACACAGGGGTTGGAAAAATACTGGGGTGCACACACACACACAGAGGGGGTGGGGAAAATACTGGGGTGCACACACACACACACAGGGGTGGGAAAAGTATCCATTTGTCATACTTGAGTTAAAGTAAAGATACCTTAACAGAAAATGACTCAAGTAAAATTGAAGGTCACCTAGTAAAATACTACTTGAGTAAAAGTCTAAAAGTATTTGGTTTTAAATTTACTTAAGTATCAAAAGTAAATGTAACTGCTAAAATAC
The DNA here is from genome assembly GCF_021184085.1 of Oncorhynchus gorbuscha. Classification (NCBI taxonomy): domain Eukaryota; kingdom Metazoa; phylum Chordata; class Actinopteri; order Salmoniformes; family Salmonidae; genus Oncorhynchus; species Oncorhynchus gorbuscha. The sequence goes on along the minus strand of NC_060191.1, from coordinate 61,028,787 downwards.
ACTTAGGAATCAATAGTCAAAGTAAAAGTATAAATCATTAAAAATTCCTTGTATTAAAATTTCATTGGGATAGGGGGCAGCATTTTCACTTTTGGATGAAAAGCGTGTCCAGAGTAAACTGCCTGTTACTCAGTCCCAGATGCTAATATATGCATATTATTAGTAGTATTGGATAGAACACACTCAGATGTTTCTAAAACTGTTTGAATGATGTCTGTGAGTATAACAGAACTCATATGGCAGGCAAAAACCTGAGAAAGAATCCAACCAGGAAGTGGGAAATCTGAGGTTTGTAGTTTTTCAACTCAGCCCCTATTGAAGATACAGTGGGATATTGGTCATCTTGCACTTCCAAAGGCTTCTACTAGATGTCAACAGTCTTTAGAACGTTGTTTCAGGCTTCTTCTGTGAAGGGGGGCTGAATGAGAGGGGATTGAGTCAGGTGTCTGGCAGAGAGCCACGGGCTCGTGACGCGCGGCCATGTGAGAGTTAGCTCACATTCCATTGCTTTTCTACAGAAAAAATAATTCTCCGGTTGGGACATTATTGAAGATTTATGTTAAACACATCCTAAAGATTGATTCTATACCTTGTTTGATATGTTTCTATGACCAGTAATATAACTTTTTGAACTTTTCGTCCGACCTTTCCGCTGGACTTACACGCGCGTTTGGATTTGTTTATCGAAAGCCCTAACAAAAGGAGGTATATGGACATAAATTATGAACTTTATCGAACAAATCAAACATTTATTGTGGATCTGGGATTACTGGGAGTGCATTCTGATGAAGATCATCAAAGGTAAGTGAATATTTAAAATGCTATTTCTGACTAATGTTGACTCCACAACATGGCAGATATTTATTTGGCTGGTTTGGGCTCTGAGCGCCGTACTCAGATTATTGCATGGTATGCTTTTTCCGTAAAGTTTTTTAAAAATCTGACACAGAGGTTGCATTACGAAGAAGTTAGCCTAAAGTTCCATGTATAATAGTTGTATCTATTATCAATGTTTATTATGAGTATTTCTGTAAATTGATGTGGCTCTCTGCAAAATCACTGCATGTTTTGGAACTACTGAACATAACACACCAAAATAAAATGAGATTTTTGGATATAAATATGCACTTTATCGAACAAAACATACATGTATTGTGTAAAATGAAGTCCTATGAGTGTCGTCTGATGAAGATCATCAAAGGTTAGTGATTCATTTTATCTACATTTCTGCTTTTTGTGACTCCTCTCTTTGACCGGAAAAATGGCTGTGTTTTTCTGTGACTTGGTGGTGACCTAACATAATTGTTTGTGGAGCTTTCGCTGTAAAGCCTTTTTGAAATCAGACACTGTGGCTGGATTAACGAGAAATGTATCTTTAAAATGGTGCCTAATACTTGTATGTTGAGATATTTTTACACTAGAATGAGAAGTTTAAGAAAAGGATGCCTCATAGGGGTTCCACTAGCGGAATGGGGTTCAGCGGAACCCGGTTCCCAGACAGGTTAACAAACCAGACAGCATAATGTTCATGCTTTTTTTAATGATGTACAGTATGCTGAGAATGGGGAAGTAAGTTCAGGGAGTGAATATGTTTAATAAATTAACAAACAAGAACAATACAAGAAACACAAACAGCACACCAACATGAAACAGATTCAGAAACAACAACCTAGAGTGACCTAGAGGTCGGAGAGGGAGTATACCTGACAGTACCCCCTCCCCGACCTCTTGGTCACCAGGCTGCTGATTATCCTGCACACCTGTCACCATCGTCACGCACACCATCGCTTCATGACATTCACCTGGACTCCATCGCCTCATTGATTATCTTCCCTATATCTGTCACTCGCCTTGGTTTTTTCCTCAGGTGTTATTGACTCTGTTCCATGTCAGTGCGTTGTTCATGTTCCTTGTTTTCTGTTCCGGTTATTTATTAAACAATCACTGTGTTTTTATTGTTTTTGTGTTGGAGGTGACGTTGGGTCTGTGTTCTGCTACCGGAGCAACCGAGGATGCCTCATCCGGTACATTGGGGTGTCAAGACTCGGTTGGCGGGTCAAGCGTCTGTTGCCGAGTCTACCGAGGATGCCTCAGCTAGCTCGTGAGGCTTTCATGCCATAGCTAGCTCGTCAGGTTCTCAGGACTCTGTGGGCTCGGCAGGCTCCCTGTCGCCGGCGCTTCAGGCTGCTCGTCAGGTTCCTGGTCCGCTCCAGATCCCCGGGATCGTCCTGTCACGGTGCTGACTTTTGCCCAATACCTGCAGCAAAAGCCTCTACCCTGTCCTCTGGCTGGGCAGAGTACTTTAGGATTTTAGTTACCTTGGTGTAAACAAGGGCCTAGCCATGCGGCCCTACCAACCCTCCTATTTATTCGTAATGGCCCTTCGCGTGAGTTGGGTTTGTTCCTTCGTTCACGTTGTCACTCCCTTATTTTCCGGTCTAGTATGAGGCCTTGGATAGATATACTCCTATTTAAATATTCTAAGTTTTATGGATTCCTCCTATATTTCCTTACTTTCAAGTTTATTTACCTATGTACAGTGCCTTGCGAAAGTATTCGGCCCCCCTTGAACTTAGCGACCTTTTGCCACATTTCAGGCTTCAAACATATGGATATAAAACTGTATTTTTTGTGAAGAATCAACAACAAGTGGGACACAATCATGAAGTGGAACGACATTTATTGGATATTTCAAACTTTTTTAACAAATCAAAAACAGAAAAATTGGGCGTGCAAAATTATTCAACCCCCCTTAAGTTAATACTTTGTAGCGCCACATTTTGCTGCGATTACAGCTGTAAGTTGCTTGGGGTATGTCTCTATCAGTTTTGCACATCGAGAGACTGAAATTTTTTCCCATTCCTCCATGCAAAACAGCTCGAGCTCAGTGAGGTTGGATGGAGAGCATTTGTGAACAGGAATTTTCAGTTCTTTCCACAGATTCTCGATTGGATTCAGGTCTGGACTTTGACTTGGCCATTCTAACACCTGGATATGTTTATTTTTGAACCATTCCATTATAGATTTTGCTTTATGTTTTGGATCATTGTCTTGTTGGAAGACAAATCTCCGTCCCAGTCTCAGGTCTTTTGCAGACTCCATCCGGTTTTCTTCCAGAATGGTCCTGTATTTGGCTCCATCCATCTTCCCATCAATTTTAACCATCTTCCCTGTCCCTGCTGAAGAAAAGCAGGCCCAAACCATGATGCTGCCACCACCATGTTTGACAGTGGGGATGGTGTGTTCAGGGTGATGAACTGTGTTGCTTTTACGCCAAACATAACGTTTTGCATTGTTGCCAAAAAGTTCAATTGTGGTTTCATCTGACCAGAGCACCTTCTTCCACATGTTTGGTGTGTCTCCCAGGTGGCTTGTGGCAAACTTTATACAACACTTTTTATGGATATCTTTAAGAAATGACTTTCTTCTTGCCACTCTTCCATAAAGGCCAGATTTGTGCAATATACGACTGATTGTTGTCCGATGGACAGAGTGTCCCACCTCCGCTGTAGATCTCTGCAGTTCATCCAGAGTGATCATGGGCCTCTTGGCTGCATCTCTGATCAGTCTTCTCCTTGTATGAGCTGAAAGTTTAGAGGGAGGGCCAGGTCTTGGTAGATTTGCAGTGGTCTGATACTCCTTCGATTTCAATATTATCGCTTGCACAGTGCTCCTTGGGATGTTTAAAGCTTGGGAAATCTTTTTGTATCCAAATCCGGCTTTAAACTTCTTCACAATAGTATCTCGGACCTGCCTGGTGTGTTCCTTGTTCTTCATGATGCTCTCTGCGCTTTTAACGGACCTCTGAGACTATCACAGTGCAGGTGCATTTATACGGAGACTTGATTACACACAGGTGGATTGTATTTATCATCATTAGTCATTTAGGTCAACATTGGATCATTCAGAGATCCTCACTGAACTTCTGGAGAGAGTTTGCTGCATTGAAAGTAAAGGGGCTGAATAATTTTGCACGCCCAATTTTTCAGTTTTTGATTTGTTAAAAAAGTTTGAAATATCCAATAAATGTTGTTCCACTTCATGATTGTGTCCCACTTGTTGTTGATTCTTCACAAAAAAATACAGTTTGATATCTTTATGATTGAAGCCTGAAATGTGGCAAAAGGTTGCAAAGTTCAAGGGGGCCGAATACTTTCGCAATGCACTGTATATATCAATACCTAATAACTTCTCCTATTAGTTATTATGCCCGTCAGCTAGTAGTCACTTGGAAACTAGTATTGGTATATTTTTTGACTCCTTTAAAAATATATTATTGTCCACACAATGAAATATTATTTCGTGCAATCACTTTAACCCTGACCTTTAGGTCACCAGGCTGCTGATTATTACGCACCTGTCACAATCGTCACGCGCACCAGCGCTTCATGACACTCACCTGGACTCCATCGCCTCGTTGATTATCTTCCCTATATCTGTCACTCCCCTTGGTTCTTTCCTCAGGTGTTATTGACTCTGTTCCATGTCAGTGCGTTGTTCATGTTCCTTGTTTTCTGTTCCAATTTATTTATTAAACATATTCACTCCCTGTACTTGCTTCCCGTCCGCATTCGTTACACTTTTTTTCATTTACAGATAGCCAGGGGCATGCTCCAACACTCCAACAACGAAGCATGTGTTTAGTGAGTCCTTCAGATCAGAGGCTCACTTTTCCTGTCCTGCTAAGCATTCAAATGTAACATGTACTTTTGGGTGTCAGGGAAAATGTATGGAGTAAAAAGTACATAATTTTCTTTTGGAATGTAGCAAAGTAAAATTTGTCAAAAGTAAATAGTAGTCAAGTACAGATACTCCAAAAATGACTTAAGTAGTACTTTCAAGTATTTTTACTTAAGTACTTTACACCACTGCACACACACACATACACACCAGCAATCACATGCACACACTCACACACCTCTAAGAGTGATTACATTCCCGGAATTCCATCTCCAGTCGAAGATTTGAGTTTGTTCCATGTTGAGATTGGAGTTTCCGGGGAAGTGGTGCTCCAAGGTGAGACTGATAGAGGATAATTACCAGTGTTGGGAAGTAGTAAACTACATGTAGTTTCTTTATCGGCATCAGACCTGCCTAATTCACACTTGAAACGTAGTTTTTAGTGTTTAATAGGCTAAATTAAACATTCTGCTGACCTACTGTATGACCCCAAAGTTATCTGTTCTTGTAATTTGCAGTCAATGGAAGGTTCTGCATCAATGATTTATTTTGTCATTGTAACGGCTCTTCGCTTTGTCTGATGATGAGGAATAGGAATCATCGGACCAACACGCAGCGTGGTAAGTGTTCATAGTAAATTTAATTAAATAAACTGAACCCTGAATGACCAAAAAGCAACAAAGAGAGTGAATGACATGAAACAGTCCTGTAAGGTGAAAAAACACAAAACAGAAAATAACTACCCACAAACACAGGTGGGAACAGGCTACCTAAGTATGGTTCTCAATCAGAGACAACGATTGACAGCTGCCTCTGATTGGGAACCATACCAGGCCAAACATATAGAAATACAACACACAGAACAAAATATAGAACACCCACCCCAACTCACGCCCTGACCAGACCAAAATAGAGACATAAAAAAAGGAACTAAGGGCAGGACGTGACAGTACCACCCCCCAAAGGTGCGGACCCCGGTCGCAAAACCTGAACCTATAGGGGAGAGTCTGGGTGGGCCTTTCACCGCGGTGGCGGCCCTGGTGCGGAACGTGGACCCTGGAGTGGCGACCCCCGGCGACCCTCAGGAGGGCGGCTCTGGCAGCTCCGGACAGGAGGGTAGGCTCTGGCAGCTCCGGACAGGAGGGTAGGCTCTGGCAGCTCCGGACAGGAGGGCGGCTCTGGCAGCTCCAGACAGACAGGCGGCTCTGGCAGCTCCGGACAGGAGGGCGGCTCTGGCAGATCCGGACTGGAGGCAGACTTTGTTCTGGGAGCAGGCACAGGACTCACTAGGCTGGGGAGGCCTACAGGCGACCTCCTCCTTGGCCGAGGCACCGGATGCACTGGGCCATGGAGGCGCACTGGAGAACTCGAGCAACGAGCCTGCACAATCCGTCCTGGCTGGAAACCCCCTGTAGCCCGGCAAGTGCGGAGAGTTGGAACAGGCCACACTGGGCTGTGCTGGCGAACAGGAGACACCGTGCGTAGGGCTGGTGCCGTACAACCCGGTCCGAGGAGACGCACTGGAGACCAGATGCGCTGAGCCGGCTTCATCCCTCCTGTTTCGATGCCCACTCTAGCCCGGCCGATTCGAGGAGCTGCGATGTAACGTACCGGGCTGTGAACGTGCACTGGAGACACTGTGCGCTCCACCGCATAACACGGTGCCTGACCAGTACGATGCTCCACCCGATAAGCACCAGGAGTTGGCTCAGTTCTCCTACGTGACGCCGCCACTCTCCCCGTGTGCCACCTACCCATGCACTTTTCCTCGAGCCAACCCAACGTAGCGTCACCGCGCCGCTTTGGCTGCCTCCAGCTCCTCTTTAGGACGACGATACTCTCCCGGCTGTGCCCATGGTCCCTTGCCATCCAAGATTTCCTCCCATGTCCGGAGTCCATTCTTCCACACTGCTTGGTCCTTTGGTGGTGGGTAGTTCTGTAACGGCTCTCCTCTTTGTCTGATGATGAGGAATAGGAATCATCGGACCAACACACAGCGTGGTAAGTGTTCATAGTAAATTTAATTAAATAAACTGAACACTGAATGACCAAAAAACAACAGAGAGAGTGAACGACACCAAACAGTCCTGTAAGGTGAAAAATAACAAAACAGGAAACAACTACCCACAAACACAGATGGGAACAGGCTATCTAAGTATGGACAACGATTAACAGCTGCCTCTGATTGGGAAACATACCAGGCCAAACACATAGAAATACAACACACAGAACAAAACATAGAATGCCCACCCCAACTCACACCCCTGACCAAACCAAAATAGAGACATAAAAAAGGAACTAAGGTCAGGACGTGACAGTCATAGTACAGCTCTCTACTTAAACTTTGAGTGGAGAGTTTGAACAATCAGACCTAAGCTTACCAGAACCTGGATAATACCTTTATAATAACTTGAGTGGTATCAACAAAGATGGCGTGGGATGTAAAGGATTGAATCTGTGAATCAGGTGGTCACGTTTTACTGAAGAGCAGCTTATTATCAAAACATTTCACTCAATATTTTCTGTTTTGAGGGCTAAATCACTGTCTCGTTTTACTTGTGTCTTCAACTTTGGGTTGGTTTCTAGGGCCCAACTCTCCTGTAGCACCACATTTCCCATTGATAGCTTTTTGGCACGCAACCAAATCTAAGAGCATTTCCTCCACTAAAGAACAAAAAGAGGACACTTTTTAACATGAAAGCTTCAACATAAAGGCTTGAAAGCGGAGAGAGAGCGATGGAGGCAGAGGTATGAAGGAGGAGGTGGAGAGAGAGAGTGCTCTTTAAAATATAATGATGGATGGTGACTGAGTGGATGGATGTAGAGAGGTAAAAAGGAGAGAAGAAGAGAGGAGAGGAAAAGAACAAGAGAGGACATGATAAAGAGCAAGAGAGGACAGGATAAAGAGGGAGGGATGACAGGATAAATAGCTAGAGAGGACATGATAAAAAGGGAGGGAGGACAGGATAAAGAGGGAGGGAGGACAGGATAAAGAGGGAGGGATGACCAGATAAATAGCTAGAGAGGACATGATAAAGAGGGAGGGAGGACAGGATTAAGAGGGACAGAGGACAGGATTAAGAGGGACAGCGGACAGGATAAAGAGACAAGAGGACAGGATAAAGAGGAAGAGAGGACAGGATAAAGAGGAAGGGATGACCAGATAAATAGCTAGAGAGGACATGATAAAGAGGGAGGGAGGACAGGATTAAGAGGGACAGAGGACAGGATTAAGAGGGACAGAGGACAGGATTAAGAGGGACAGAGGACAGGATTAAGAGGGACAGCGGACAGGATAAAGAGACAAGAGGACAGGATAAAGAGGAAGAGATGACAGGATAAAGAGGAAGAGAGGACAGGATAAAGAGGAAGAGAGGACAGGATAAAGAGACAAGAGGACAGGATAAAGAGGGAGAGAGGACAGGATAAAGAGGGAGAGAGGACAGGATAAAGAGGAAGAGAGGACAGGATAAAGAGGGAGAGAGGACAGAATAAAGAGGGAGAGAGGACAGGATAAAGAGGGAGAGAGGACAGGATAATGAGGGAGAGGACAGGATAAAGAGGGAGAGAGGACAGGATAAAGAGGGAGAGAGGACAGGTTAAAGGGGGAGAGAGGACAGGATAAAGGGGAGAGAGGACAAGATAAAGAGGGAGAGAGGACAGGATAAAGAGGGAGAGAAGACAGGATAAAGAGACAAGAGGACAGGATAAAGAGGGAGAGAGGACAGGATAAAGAGGGAGAGAGGACAGGATAAAGAGAAAATAGGACAGGATAAGGAGGGAGGGAGGACAGGATAAAGAGGGAGAGAGGACTGATAAAGGGGGAGAGAGGACAGGATAGAGAGGGAGAGAGGACAGGATAAAGGGGATTCTCTCGGGCTGAGAGGACAGGATAAAGATGGTTTACTCAAGCACACTGGTACACACACACACACACACACACACACACACACACACACACACACACACACACACACACACACACACACACACACACACACACACACACACACACACACACACACACTCTGACAATTTTATAAATGGCAACAGATGATTTGTTTGTTTGACTTGGTGGGATCTTCTTGTGTCTGTAAAATAAATTATGCAAGAAATGGTGGTGGAAACGCCTTTATGCGCAAATAATTACAGCATATAATAATCATTATATCAAAGTTTACTGATATAGTGTGTGTTCATCCCACTATGACTCGGGAAGCATGCAGTTTATTAGGCTACAGATGTGACAATACAGAGGTGGATGCAAGATGCAAGCAACGATGGTTTAATGAATACAGTTTACAGCAGCAACAGGACAGACAGACTGTACTCAGACAGAATCCGACCCAGGGACTAGGGCGCATCTTCCGAAGATAGCGTGCTGAGAAATCCAGGGGAGTGTGTCCGGATGGGTAGGAAGGAGCACAGCAGATAATCCACACAAGGGCGGCGAGAGATGAGCACGGACACACGACACAACCTCAGGGAAGTAACAATGATCTGACAACAAGAAACACTGGTTACAGAACATATAAAGGGAAGATAAGTGGTTCCAGCTGGCGCAGAAAATCAGGCCGAGATTGGGATCCACGCCCACACAAACATGGGAGAGAGAGAGAGAGAGAGAGAGAGAGAGAGAGAGAGAGAGAGAGAGAGAGAGAGAGAGAGAGAGAGAGAGAGAGAGAGAGAGAGGAGGCAGTGGATTCATGAATCGTGACAACAGATGAAATAAGATGTTCTTCACGGGGTGGTGAAAGTGGACGGTGATGAGCTTGATGCTCCTTCCCAATAAATATTCAGGGTCTTATTCTGGTGACTGATCCATGATAATCTCATCATGTAGACACACTTTACAGCCTAGTCACACTGTATCTGCCAGCTATATGCTAGAGAGCATGTGTCAAGACCAGAGTAGGCACATTTAAAGCTTCAGTTTCTGTAACAAACCTATCGGCAGAGTTGAAAATGCCATGGAAACACACTGAATATTAGGTTTTTATCTGATACATGAAAAGGTCATTTTTTGGTGTACTATGTAATCACGCACTTGTTTTTGTCCACGACAAGTCAGTTTGGTGGAGATGCACATATTGTCGTTACGTGGATTTTAGAATTTTTTCATTAAAATCTGTCACCAATTGGATGGAAACCTAGCAACAGTGACACAGAATCTACCTCACATATTTATCATCATTCTCCTACCACTCCTCTCTCCCTCCTTCTCTATAGGGTATCTCACTCTCCCTCCTCTCTACAGTATCTCACTCTCCCTTCTTCTCTCTACAGTATCTCCTCTCTCTCCTCTATACAGTATCTCACTCTCCCTCCTCTCTACAGTATCTCACTCTCCCTCCTTCTCTCTACAGTCTCTCCCTCTCCCTCCTTCTCTATACAGTATCTCACTCTCCCTCCTCTCTACAGTATCTCACTCTCCCTTCTTCTCTCTAGAGTCTCTCCCTTTCTCTCCTCTATACAGTATCTCACTCTCCCTCCTCTCTACAGTATCTCACTCTTCCTCCTTCTCTATACAGTATCTCCCTCTCCCTCCTCTCTACAGTATCTCACTCTCCCTCCTTCTCTCTAGTATCTCACTCTCCCTCCTTTCTACCCTATCTCATCTCACTTCTCTTCTTCTCTCTACAGTATCTCCTCTCCCTCCTCTCTTCAGTATCACATTCTCCCTCTCCCTACTTCTCTCTACAGTATATCACTGTCCCTCCTTCTCTTTACAGTATCTCACTGTCCCTCCTTCTCTTTACAGTATCTCACTCTCCCTCATTCTCTCTACAGTATCTCATTCTCCCTCATTCTCTCTACAGTATCTCATTCTCCCTCCTTCTCTTTACATTATCTCACTCTCCTCCCTCTTCTACAATATCTCCTCTCCCTCATTCTCTCTACAGTATCTCACTCTCCCTCATTCTCTCTACAGTATCTCACACTCCCTCCTCTCTACAGTATCTCACTCTCCCTCATTCTCTGTACAGTATCTCACACTCCCTCCTCTCTACAGTATCTCACTCTCCCTCATTCTCTGTACAGTATCTCACTCTCCCTCATTCTCTGTACAGTATCTCACTCTCCCTCATTCTCTCTACAGTATCTCACTCTCCCTCATTCTCTATACAGTATCTCACTGCCCCTCCTTCTATTTACAGTATCTCACTCTCCCTCATTCTCTCTACAGTATCTCACTCTCCCTCATTCTCTCTACAGTATCTCACTCTCCCTCCTCTATACAGTATCTCACTCTCCCTCTTCTCTCTACAGTCTCTCCCTCTCCCTCCTTCTCTATACAGTATCTCACTCTCCCTCCTCTCTACAGTATCTCACTCTCCCTTCTTCTCTCTAGAGTCTCTCCCTTTCTCTCCTCTATACAGTATCTCACTCTCCCTCCTCTCTACAGTATCTCACTCTCCCTCCTCTCTACAGTATCTCCTCTCCCTCCTTCTCTATACAGTATCTCACTCTCCCTCCTCTCTACAGTATCTCACTCTCCCTCATTCTCTCTAGAGTATCTCCCTGCTCTCTCCTCTATACAGTATCTCACTCTCCCTCCTCTCTACAGTATCTCACTCTTCCTCCTCTCTACAGTATCTCCCTCTCCCTCCTCTCTACAGTATCTCACTCTCCCTCCTTCTCTCTACGGTATCTCACTCTCCCTCCTTTCTACAGTATCTCACTTCCCCTCCTTCTCTCTACAGTATCTCACTCTCCCTCCTCTCTTCAGTATCACATTCTCCCTCTCCCTACTTCTCTCTACAGTATCTCACTCTCCCTCCTCTCTACAGTATCTCACTGTCCCTCCTTCTCTTTACAGTATCTCACTCTCCCTCATTCTCTCTACAGTATCTCATTCTCCCTCCTTCTCTTTACATTATCTCACTCTCCCTCCTCTCTACAATATCTCACTCTCCCTCATTCTCTCTACAGTATCTCACTCTCCCTCATTCTCTCTACAGTATCTCACACTCCCTCCTCTCTACAGTATCTCACTCTCCCTCATTCTCTGTACAGTATCTCACACTCCCTCCTCTCTACAGTATCTCACTCTCCCTCATTCTCTGTACAGTATCTCACTCTCCCTCATTCTCTGTACAGTATCTCACTGCCCCTCCTTCTATTTACAGTATCTCACTCTCCCTCATTCTCTCTACAGTATCTCACACTCCCTCCTCTCTACAGTATCTCACTCTCCCTCATTCTCTGTACAGTATCTCACTCTCCCTCATTCTCTGTACAGTATCTCACTGCCCCTCCTTCTATTTACAGTATCTCACACTCCCTCCTCTCTACAGTATCTCACTCTCCCTCATTCTCTGTACAGTATCTCACTGCCCCTCCTTCTATTTACAGTATCTCACACTCCCTCCTCTCTACAGTATCTCACTCTCCCTCATTCTCTGTACAGTATCTCACTCTCCCTCATTCTCTGTACAGTATCTCACTGCCCCTCCTTCTATTTACAGTATCTCACACTCCCTCCTCTCTACAGTATCTCACTCTCCCTCCTCTCTACAGTATCTCACTCTCCCTCCTCTCTACAGTATCTCACTGTCCCTCCTCTCTACAGTATCTCACTGCCCCTCCTTCTATTTACAGTATCTCACTGCCCCTCCTTCTCTCTACAGTATCTCACTCTCCCTCCTCTCTACAGTATCTCACTGCCCCTCCTCTCTACAGTATCTCACTGCCCCTCCTTCTATTTACAGTATCTCACTCTCCCTCATTCTCTCTACAGTATCTCACTCTCCCTCCTCTCTACAGTATCTCACTCTCCCTCCTCTCTACAGTATCTCACTGCCCCTCCTTCTATTTACAGTATCTCACTCTCCCTCATTCTCTCTACAGTATCTCACTCTCCCTCCTCTCTACAGTATCTCACACTCCCTCATTCTCTCTACAGTATCTCACTCTCCCTCCTCTCTACAGTATCTCACTCTCCCTCATTCTCTGTACAGTATCTCACTGCCCCTCCTTCTATTTACAGTATCTCACTCTCCCTCATTCTCTCTACAGTATCTCACTCTCCCTCATTCTCTCTACAGTATCTCACACTCCCTCCTCTCTACAGTATCTCACACTCCCTCCTCTCTACAGTATCTCACTCTCCCTCCTCTCTACAGTATCTCACTGCCCCTCCTCTCTACAGTATCTCACTCTCCCTCATTCTCTCTACAGTATCTCACACTCCCTCCTCTCTACAGTATCTCACACTCCCTCCTCTCTACAGTATCTCACTCTCCCTCCTCTCTACAGTATCTCACTCTCCCTCCTCTCTACAGTATCTCACACTCCCTCCTCTCTACAGTATCTCACACTCCCTCCTCTCTACAGTATCTCACACTCCCTCCTCTCTACAGTATCTCACTGCCCCTCCTTCTATTTACAGTATCTCACTGCCCCTCCTTCTATTTACAGTATCTCACTCTCCCTCATTCTCTCTACAGTATCTCACTCTCCCTCCTCTCTACAGTATCTCACTCTCCCTCATTCTCTTTACAGTATCTCACTGCCCCTCCTTCTATTTACAGTATCTCACTCTCCCTCCTCTCTACAGTATCTCACTCTCCCTCCTCTCTACAGTATCTCACTGCCCCTCCTTCTATTTACAGTATCTCACTCTCCCTCATTATCTCTACAGTATCTCACTCTCCCTCCTCTCTACAGTATCTCACTGCCCCTCCTTCTATTTACAGTATCTCACTCTCCCTCATTCTCTCTACAGTATCTCACTCTCCCTCATTCTCTCTACAGTATCTCACTCTCCCTCATTCTCTCTACAGTATCTCACACTCCCTCCTCTCTACAGTATCTCACTCTCCCTCATTCTCTCTACAGTATCTCACTCTCCCTCCTCTCTACAGTATCTCACTCTCCCTCATTCTCTTTACAGTATCTCACTCTCCCTCCTCTCTACAGTATCTCACTCTCCCTCCTCTCTACAGTATCTCACTCTCCCTCCCTCTATTTACAGTATCTCACACTCCCTCCTCTCTACAGTATCTCACTCTCCCTCATTCTCTCTACAGTATCTCACTCTCCCTCCTCTCTACAGTATCTCACTCTCCCTCATTCTCTTTACAGTATCTCACTCTCCCTCCTCTATACAGTATCTCACTCTCCCTCCTCTCTACAGTATCTCACTCTCCCTCCCTCTATTTACAGTATCTCACTCTCCCTCCTCTATACAGTATCTCACTCTCCCTCATTCTCTATACAGTATCTCCTCTCCCTCCTATTTACAGTATCTCACTCTCCCTCATTCTCTCTACAGTATCTCACTCTCCCTCATTCTCTCTACAGTATCTCACACTCCCTCCTCTCTACCGTATCTCACTGCCCCTCCTTCTATTTACAGTATCTCACTGCCCCTCCTTCTATTTACAGTATCTCACTGCCCCTCCTTCTATTTACAGTATCTCACTGCCCCTCCTTCTATTTACAGTATCTCACTGCCCCTCCTTCTATTTACAGTATCTCACACTCCTCCTCTCTACAGTATCTCACTCTCCCTCCTCTCTACAGTATCTCACTCTCCCTCCTCTCTACAGTATCTCACACTCCCTCCTCTCTACAGTATCTCACACTCCCTCCTCTCTACAGTATCTCACACTCCCTCCTCTCTACAGTATCTCACTGCCCCTCCTTCTATTTACAGTATCTCACTCTCCCTCATTCTCTCTACAGTATCTCACACTCCCTCCTCTCTACAGTATCTCACTCTCCCTCATTCTCTGTACAGTATCTCACTGCCCCTCCTTCTATTTACAGTATCTCACTCTCCCTCATTCTCTCTACAGTATCTCACTCTCCCTCCTCTCTACAGTATCTCACTCTCCCTCATTCTCTTTACAGTATCTCACTGCCCCTCCTTCTATTTACAGTATCTCACTCTCCCTCCTCTCTACAGTATCTCACTCTCCCTCCTCTCTACAGTATCTCACTGCCCCTCCTTCTATTTACAGTATCTCACTCTCCCTCATTATCTCTACAGTATCTCACTCTCCCTCCTCTCTACAGTATCTCACTGCCCCTCCTTCTATTTACAGTATCTCACTCTCCCTCATTCTCTCTACAGTATCTCACTCTCCCTCATTCTCTCTACAGTATCTCACTCTCCCTCATTCTCTCTACAGTATCTCACACTCCCTCCTCTCTACAGTATCTCACTCTCCCTCATTCTCTCTACAGTATCTCACTCTCCCTCCTCTCTACAGTATCTCACTCTCCCTCATTCTCTTTACAGTATCTCACTCTCCCTCCTCTATACAGTATCTCACTCTCCCTCCTCTCTACAGTATCTCACTCTCCCTCCCTCTATTTACAGTATCTCACACTCCCTCCTCTCTACAGTATCTCACTCTCCCTCATTCTCTCTACAGTATCTCACTCTCCCTCCTCTCTACAGTATCTCACTCTCCCTCATTCTCTTTACAGTATCTCACTCTCCCTCCTCTATACAGTATCTCACTCTCCCTCCTCTCTACAGTATCTCACTCTCCCTCCCTCTATTTACAGTATCTCACTCTCCCTCCTCTATACAGTATCTCACTCTCCCTCCTCTATACAGTATCTCACTCTCCCTCCTATTTACAGTATCTCACTCTCCCTCCTTCTCTGTACAGTATCTCACTCTCCCTCATTCTCTCTACAGTATCTCACACTCCCTCCTCTCTACAGTATCTCACACTCCCTCCTCTCTACAGTATCTCACTCTCCCTCCTCTCTACAGTATCTCACTCTCCCTCCTCTCTACAGTATCTCACACTCCCTCCTCTCTACAGTATCTCACACTCCCTCCTCTCTACAGTATCTCACACTCCCTCCTCTCTACAGTATCTCACTGCCCCTCCTTCTATTTACAGTATCTCACTGCCCCTCCTTCTATTTACAGTATCTCACTCTCCCTCATTCTCTCTACAGTATCTCACTCTCCCTCCTCTCTACAGTATCTCACTCTCCCTCATTCTCTTTACAGTATCTCACTGCCCCTCCTTCTATTTACAGTATCTCACTCTCCCTCCTCTCTACAGTATCTCACTCTCCCTCCTCTCTACAGTATCTCACTGCCCCTCCTTCTATTTACAGTATCTCACTCTCCCTCCTCTCTACAGTATCTCACTCTCCCTCCTCTCTACAGTATCTCACTGCCCCTCCTTCTATTTACAGTATCTCACTCTCCCTCATTCTCTCTACAGTATCTCACTCTCCCTCATTCTCTCTACAGTATCTCACTCTCCCTCATTCTCTCTACAGTATCTCACACTCCCTCCTCTCTACAGTATCTCACTCTCCCTCATTCTCTGTACAGTATCTCACTGCCCCTCCTTCTATTTACAGTATCTCACTGCTCCCTCATTCTATTTACAGTATCTCACTCCCCTCCTTCTATTTACAGTATCTCACTGCCCCTCCTCTTTACAGTATCTCACTGCCCCTCCTCTATTTACAGTATCTCACACTCCCTCCTCTCTACAGTATCTCAC
The DNA here is from genome assembly GCF_021184085.1 of Oncorhynchus gorbuscha. Taxonomy (NCBI): domain Eukaryota; kingdom Metazoa; phylum Chordata; class Actinopteri; order Salmoniformes; family Salmonidae; genus Oncorhynchus; species Oncorhynchus gorbuscha. The sequence goes on along the minus strand of NC_060191.1, from coordinate 61,012,618 downwards.
TCTCCCTCATTCTCTCTACAGTATCTCACTCTCCCTCCTCTCTACAGTATCTCACTCTCCCTCATTCTCTTTACAGTATCTCACTCTCCCTCCTCTATACAGTATCTCACTCTCCCTCCTCTCTACAGTATCTCACTGCTCCCTCCTTCTATTTACAGTATCTCACTCTCCCTCCTTCTATTTACAGTATCTCACTCTCCCTCCTTCTATTTACAGTATCTCACTCCCTCCTTCTATTTACAGTATCTCACTCCCCTCATTCTATTTACAGTATCTCACTCTCCCTCATTCTATTTACAGTATCTCACACTCCCTCCTCTTTACAGTATCTCACACTCCCTCCTTCTATTTACAGTATCTCACTCTCCCTCCTTCTATCTACAGTATCTCACTGCTCCCTCCTCTCTACAGTATCTCACTCTCCCTCATTCTCTCTACAGTATCTCACACTCCCTCCTCTCTACAGTATCTCACACTCCCTCCTCTCTACAGTATCTCACTCTCCCTCCTTCTATTTACAGTATCTCACTCCCCTCCTTCTACAGTATCTCACACTCCCTCCTTCTCTACAGTATCTCACACCCCTCCTCTCTACAGTATCTCACACCCCTCCTTCTATTTACAGTATCTCACTGCCCCTCCTTCTATTTACAGTATCTCACTCTCCCTCATTCTATCTACAGTATCTCACACTCCCTCCTCTCTACAGTATCTCACTCTCCCTCATTCTCTGTACAGTATCTCACTGCCCCTCCTTCTATTTACAGTATCTCACTCTCCTCTTCTCTCTACAGTATCTCACTCTCCCTCCTCTCTACAGTATCTCACTGCCCCTCATTCTCTTTACAGTATCTCACTGCCCCTCCTTCTATTTACAGTATCTCACTCTCCCTCCTCTCTACAGTATCTCACTCTCCCTCCTCTCTACAGTATCTCACTGCCCCTCCTTCTATTTACAGTATCTCACACTCCCTCATTATCTCTACAGTATCTCACTCTCCCTCCTCTCTACAGTATCTCACTGCCCCTCCTTCTATTTACAGTATCTCACTCTCCCTCATTCTCTCTACAGTATCTCACTCTCCCTCATTCTCTCTACAGTATCTCACTCTCCCTCATTCTCTTTACAGTATCTCACACTCCCTCCTCTCTACAGTATCTCACTCTCCCTCATTCTCTCTACAGTATCTCACTCTCCCTCCTCTCTACAGTATCTCACTCTCCCTCATTCTCTTTACAGTATCTCACTCTCCTCTCCTCTATACAGTATCTCACTCTCCCTCCTCTCTACAGTATCTCACTCTCCCTCCCATTCTATTTACAGTATCTCACTCTCCCTCCTCTCTACAGTATCTCACTCTCCCTCCTCTCTACAGTATCTCACTCTCCCTCCTCTCTACAGTATCTCACTCTCCCTCATTCTCTTTACAGTATCTCACTCTCCCTCCTCTATACAGTATCTCACTCTCCCTCCTCTCTACAGTATCTCACTCTCCCTCCCTCTATTTACAGTATCTCACTCTCCCTCCTCTATTTACAGTATCTCACTCTCCCTCCTCTATACAGTATCTCACTCTCCCTCCTATTTACAGTATCTCACTCTCCCACCTTCTCTGTACAGTATCTCACTCTCCCTCCTCTCTACAGTATCTCACTCTCCCTCCTCTCTCTACAGTATCTCACTCTCCCTCCTCTCTACAGTAACTCCTCCCTCCTCTCTACAGTATCTCACTCTCCCTCCTCTCTACAGTATCTCACTCTCGCTCCTCTCTACAGTAACTCCATCCTTCTCTCTACAGTATTTCACTCTCCCTCCTCTCTACAGTATCTCACTCTCCCTCCTCTCTCTACAGTATCTCACTCTCCCTCATTCTCTCTACAGTATCTCACTCTCCCTCCTCTCTACAGTATATCTCTCCCTCCTTCTCTGTACAGTATCTCACTCTCCCTCATTCTCTCTACAGTATCTCACTCTCCCTCCTCTCTACAGTATATCTCTCCCTCCTTCTCTGTACAGTATCTCACTCTCCCTCCTTATCTGTACATTATCTCACTCTCCCTCCTCTCTACAGTATCTCACTCTCCCTCCTTCTCTGTACAGTATCTCACTCTCCCTCCTCCTTCTCTCTACAGTAACTCCCTCCTTCTCTCTACAGTATCTCACTCTCCCTCCTCTCTCTACAGTATCTCACTCTTCCTCATTCTCTGTACAGTATCTCACTCTCCCTCCTCTCTACAGTATCTCACTCTCCCTCATTCTCTATACAGTATCTCACTCTCCCTCCTTCTCTGTACACTATCTCACTCTCCCTCCTTCTCTATACAGTATCTCACTCTTCCTCATTCTCTGTACAGTATTTATCTACAGTATCTCACTCTCCCTCCTCTCTACAGTATCTCACTCTTCCTCATTCTCCTCATTCTCTATACAGTATCTCACTCTCCCTCATTCTCTGTACACTATCTCACTCTCCCTCCCTCCTCTATACAGTATCTCACTCTCCCTCCTTCTCTGTACAGTATCTCACTCTCCCTCATTCTCTGTACAGTATCTCACTCTCCCTCCTCTCTACAGTATCTCACTCTCACTCATTCTCTGTACAGTATCTCACTCTCCCTCCTCCTTCTTTCTACAGTAACTCCCCCCCTCGTCCTTCTCTCTACAGTAACTCCCTCATTCTCTCTACAGTATCTCACTCTCCCTCCTCTCTCTTTTTCTTTTCTACAATCCCTAGCAGTGGAAAACAGAGGTGCTGTCGGAAACAGAGGTGCTGTCGGAAACAGAGGTGCTGTCGGAAACAGAGGTGCTGTCGGAAACAGAGGTGCTGTCGGAAACAGAGGTGATGTAGGAAAACACAGGTGCTGTTGGAAACAGAGGTGCTGTCAGAAACAGAAGTGCTGTGGGAAACAGAGGTGCTGTGGGAAACAGAGGTGCTGTAGGAAACAGAGGTGCTGTAGGAAACAGAGATGCTGTGGGAAACAGAGGTACTGTATGAAACAGATGTGCTGTCAGAAACGGAGGTGCTGTCAGAAACGGAGGTGCTGTAGGACACGGAGGTGCTGTCGGAAACAGAGGTGCTATAGGAAACAGAGGTATAACAACTATGAGGCAGTGTATTACAGTGTAACAGTTACAGTATGAGCCAATGTACTTTTGTGTAACATCTATGAGTAAGAGTATTACAATGTAACATCTACATTATGAGTCAGTGTTTTACAGTGTAACATCTATGAGTCAGTGTTTTACAGTGTAACATCTGTGATTCAGTGTATTACAGTGTAACATCTATGAGTCAGTGTATTACAGTGCAACATCGACGAGTCAGTGTATTACAGTGTAACATCTACAGTATGAGTCAGTGTACTATAGTGTAACATATATGAGTCAGTGTATTACAGTGTAACATCTATGAGTCAGTGTATTACAGTGTAACATCTATGAGTCAGTGTATTACAGTGTAACATATATGAGTCAGTGTATTACAGTGTAACATCTACAGTATTAGTCAGTGTACTACAGTGTAACATATATGAGTCAGTGTATTACAGTGTAACATCTATGAGTCAGTGTATTACAGTGTAACATCTATGAGTCAGTGTATTACAGTGTAACATATATGAGTCAGTGTATTACAGTGTAACATCTACAGTATGAGTCAGTGTACTACAGTGTAACATATATGAGTCAGTGTATTACAGTGTAACATCTACAGTATGAGGCAGTGTACTACAGTGTAACATATATGAGTCAGTGTATTACAGTGCAACATCTATGAGTCAGTGTATTACAGTGTAACATCGACGAGTCAGTGTATTACAGTGTAACATCTACAGTATGAGTCAGTGTACTACAGTGTAACATATATGAGTCAGTGTATTACAGTGTACCATCTACAGTATGAGTCAGTGTACTATAGTGTAACATCTATGAGTCAGTGTATTACAGTGTAACATCTATGAGTCAGTGTATTACAGTGTAACATCTACAGTATGAGTCAGTGTATTACAGTGTAACATCTACAGTATGAGTCAGTGTACTACAGTGTAACATATATGAGTCAGTGTATTACAGTGTACCATCTACAGTATGAGTCAGTGTACTATAGTGTAACATCTATGAGTCAGTATATTATGGTGTAACATCTACAGTATGAGTCAGTGTACTACAGTGTAACATCTATGAGTCAGTGTATTACAGTGTAACATCTACAGTATGAGTAAGTGTACTACAGTGTAACATCTATGAGTCAGTGTATTACAGTGTAACATCTACAGTATGAGTAAGTGTATTACAGTGTAACGTCCTCGGTATGAGTCAGTGTATTACAGGTGTCGTGTCTTTACTATCATTAACTGAAGACTGATAGTTTTTATCAAAGATTCTCTGTAATTAGTTTTATGCGATTATACTGATTAATCATGTAACCGTAATTACTAGGAAGTCGGGGCACCAAGGAAAAATATTCAGATTACAAAGTTATCATTTCCTAAAATAACTTTTCAGATATTTTATCTGATCAATTAGTCTTCGAATTAATTAATTATTTACTTTACCTCACGTTAGTCTCATTCCAAACATTGTACATTGTTGGTTATCTGCACGAACCCAGTTTTCACTATGAGTCATCCATACATCAATTGTCTTAAATAATGTATTTATTACTAACTAAGTAATTCACAGAAATGCATAAACAAACAAACAAACAAGGTAAATGTGGTTACATGAAATGAGAATGTGCCCTAGTGGGCTGAACCGGCATGGTGGCTTGTTAGACATAAGGGGAAGTGGGGGTCGACTAAGAAGTCACGACAAAGTGATTATTATAACAATTGAAATGCTAATCCTTTCCACATGAATGCTCACTCATTCGGGAACAATTGCAATCAATATATATATTTACGCTCAGTGTGTCGTCTTGATCGCTGGTGAAAAGTACATTTATTTTGTAGAATTGTATGTCTCTCTCCCTCTCTCTCTCGGGTTGTGGTTAGAGGGGATTGTTCAGAGTGACATTCGTAATAGATGGATGTTTCGGCGGTTGTCGTTCTTCGCGTTAATGATGCCCGAATTCCTAGCTGTAGACAAGTAATTCATATCAAAGACTTGTTCTTTTTCTGTCGGTATCGATAGTCTAAGAGTTTAACCACGTGGTCTGGTTAAAAGATTCAGCAATGGTCTACAACCTTTGTCCTCCTAATGGAAAAAAACATGGTCTGCAACCTTTAGCCATCTCGTAATTGAGGTAAGCTCGGTCTGCTGATCGAAAACCCGAGTGGGGGTTTTATTCAGAAGGGCCGAAGAGGGCTGTCCCAGGAGGCCTGACCCTAACTGGGCTCAGGGGCGGTCCTCTGATTTAGTTCAAATCAAAAGGGAATTGTATTTTTCTTCAACAAACACTCCAAAATCATATTACACAATTATACAAACAGTATCATACTCACTCATTCATCTTATAAAACAATTAGATGTAAACCTGATATCTGAGGCTATTATATAAACAGCGTTATGGTAATGTGGCCACACCGTCTCCCATGAGCTTCCCCAAGTTGTGACAAACGGACCAGTTCGTAGCTGGATTCTTCTCCGATCTTTTATACTTTCTCCGGAACATGAAATTTGTTCGTACTTCAAGTCCTGTGAGGTGGAAGGATTTCCTTTGTCCTCTGTGAAAATATACTCTCTCTCTCTACTATGTGGCCAAGTGGCAGGGTCTTCTCAGGAATTTACGACGTCTCTATGACCACAGCAACCTAGTTGAAGGAGGAAAGGGGGTGGCAGGGAGAGGGGGATTAGCTTGCTATGCCCAAAGAGACCAACGTCAGTGTATTACAGTGTAACATCTATTGGGCATCTATGAGGAACACACACACACATGCCTTGTACAACTAACCTTGCGGGGACACACAATTCAGTCCCATTCAAAATCCTATTTTCCCTAACCCCTAACCCGTACCCTTACCCTAACTCGAACCCTAACCTTAAACCGAAAAACCGAACCTTAACCCTAAACCGAACCCTAGCTCCTAACCCTAAACCTAACCTAGCTCCTAAACCTAACCCTTGCCCCTAACCCTAAACCTAACCCTATCCCCTAACCCTAAACCTAACCCTAAACTTAACCCTAAACCTTACCCTAGCTCCTAACCCTAAATATAACCCTAGCTCCTAACACTAAACCTAACCCTATCCCCTAACCCTAAACCTAACCCTAGCTCCTAACACTAAACCTAACCCTAGCTCCTAGCACTAAACCTAACCCTAGCTCCTAGCACTAAACCTAACCCTAGCTCCTAGCACTAAACCTAACCCTAGCTCCTAACACTAAACCTAACCCTAGCTCCTAACACTAAACCTAACCCTAGCTCCTAGCACTAAACCTAACCCTAGCTCCCAGCACTAAACCTAACCCTAGCTCCTAAAACTAAACCTAACCCTAGCTCCTAACACTAAACCTAACCCTAGCTCCTAGCACTAAACCTTACCCTAGCTCCTAACCCTAAATATAACCCTAGCTCCTAACACTAAACCTAACCCTATCCCCTAACCCTAAACCTAACCCTAGCTCCTAACACTAAGCCTAACCCTAGCTCCTAGCACTAAACCTAACCCTAGCTCCTAGCACTAAACCTAACCCTAGCTCCTAGCACTAAACCTAACCCTAGCTCCTAACACTAAACCTAACCCTAGCTCCTAACACTAAACCTAACCCTAGCTCCTAGCACTAAACCTAACCCTAGCTCCCAGCACTAAACCTAACCCTAGCTCCTAAAACTAAACCTAACCCTAGCTCCTAACACTAAACCTAACCCTAGCTCCTAGCACTAAACCTTACCCTAGCTCCTAACCCTAAACCTAACCCTAGCTCCTAACACTAAACCTAACCCTAGCTCCTAGCACTAAACCTAACCCTAGCTCCTAACACTAAACCTAACCCTAGCTCCTAACACTAAACCTAACCCTAACCCTAACCCCTAACACTAAACCTAACCCTATTTTCCCTAACCCCTAACCCGTACCCTAACTCGAACCCTAGCTCCTAACCCTAAACCTAACCTAGCTCCTAAACCTAACCCTTGCCCCTAACCCTAAACCTAACCCTATCCCCTAACCCTAAACCTAACCCTAAACTTAACCCTAAACCTTACCCTAGCTCCTAACCCTAAATATAACCCTAGCTCCTAACACTAAACCTAACCCTATCCCCTAACCCTAAACCTAACCCTAGCTCCTAACACTAAACCTAACCCTAGCTCCTAACACTAAACCTAACCCTAGCTCCTAGCACTAAACCTAACCCTAGCTCCTAACACTAAACCTAACCCTAACCTTAACCTAAACCTAACCCTAGCTCCTAACCCTAAACCTTACCCTAGCTCCTAACACTAAACCTAACCCTAGCTCCTAACACTAAACCTAACCCTAGCTCCTAACACTAAACCTAACCCTAGCTCCTAGCACTAAACCTAACCCTAGCTCCTAACACTAAACCTAACCCTAGCTCCTAACACTAAACCTAACCCTAACCTTAACCCTAAACCTAACCCTAACTCCTAACACTAAACCTAACCCTAGCTCCTAACACTAAACCTAACCCTAGCTCCTAGCACTAAACCTAACCCTAGCTCCTAGCACTAAACCTAACCCTAGCTCCTAGCACTAAACCTAACCCTAGCTCCTAACACTAAACCTAACCCTAGCTCCTAGCACTAAACCTAACCCTAGCTCCCAGCACTAAACCTAACCCTAGCTCCTAAAACTAAACCTAACCCTAGCTCCTAACACTAAACCTAACCCTAGCTCCTAGCACTAAACCTTACCCTAGCTCCTAACCCTAAACCTAACCCTAGCTCCTAACACTAAACCTAACCCTAGCTCCTAGCACTAAACCTAACCCTAGCTCCTAACACTAAACCTAACCCTAGCTCCTAACACTAAACCTAACCTAACCCTAACCCCTAACACTAAACCTAACCCTATTTTCCCTAACCCCTAACCCGTACCCTAACTCGAACCCTAGCTCCTAACCCTAAACCTAACCTAGCTCCTAAACCTAACCCTTGCCCCTAACCCTAAACCTAACCCTATCCCCTAACCTAAACCTAACCCTAAACTTAACCTAAACCTTACCCTAGCTCCTAACCCTAAATATAACCCTAGCTCCTAACACTAAACCTAACCCTATCCCCTAACCCTAAACCTAACCCTAGCTCCTAACACTAAACCTAACCCTAGCTCCTAACACTAAACCTAACCCTAGCTCCTAGCACTAAACCTAACCCTAGCTCCTAACACTAAACCTAACCCTAACCTTAACCTAAACCTAACCCTAGCTCCTAACCCTAAACCTTACCCTAGCTCCTAACACTAAACCTAACCCTAGCTCCTAACACTAAACCTAACCCTAGCTCCTAACACTAAACCTAACCCTAGCTCCTAGCACTAAACCTAACCCTAGCTCCTAACACTAAACCTAACCCTAGCTCCTAACACTAAACCTAACCCTAACCTTAACCCTAAACCTAACCCTAACTCCTAACACTAAACCTAACCCTAGCTCCTAACACTAAACCTAACCCTAGCTCCTAGCACTAAACCTAACCCTAGCTCCTAGCACTAAACCTAACCCTAGCTCCTAGCACTAAACCTAACCCTAGCTCCTAACACTAAACCTAACCCTAGCTCCTAGCACTAAACCTAACCCTAGCTCCCAGCACTAAACCTAACCCTAGCTCCTAAAACTAAACCTAACCCTAGCTCCTAACACTAAACCTAACCCTAGCTCCTAGCACTAAACCTTACCCTAGCTCCTAACCCTAAACCTAACCCTAGCTCCTAACACTAAACCTAACCCTAGCTCCTAGCACTAAACCTAACCCTAGCTCCTAACACTAAACCTAACCCTAGCTCCTAACACTAAACCTAACCCTAACCCTAACCCCTAACACTAAACCTAACCCTATTTTCCCTAACCCCTAACCCGTACCCTAACTCGAACCCTAGCTCCTAACCCTAAACCTAACCTAGCTCCTAAACCTAACCCTTGCCCCTAACCCTAAACCTAACCCTATCCCCTAACCCTAAACCTAACCCTAAACTTAACCCTAAACCTTACCCTAGCTCCTAACCCTAAATATAACCCTAGCTCCTAACACTAAACCTAACCCTATCCCCTAACCCTAAACCTAACCCTAGCTCCTAACACTAAACCTAACCCTAGCTCCTAACACTAAACCTAACCCTAGCTCCTAGCACTAAACCTAACCCTAGCTCCTAACACTAAACCTAACCCTAACCTAAACCTAACCCTAGCTCCTAACCCTAAACCTTACCCTAGCTCCTAACACTAAACCTAACCCTAGCTCCTAACACTAAACCTAACCCTAGCTCCTAACACTAAACCTAACCCTAGCTCCTAGCACTAAACCTAACCCTAGCTCCTAACACTAAACCTAACCCTAGCTCCTAACACTAAACCTAACCCTAGCTCCTAACACTAAACCTAACCCTAGCTTCTAACACTAAACCTAACCCTAGCTTCTAACACTAAACCTAACCCTAACTCCTAACACTAAACCTAACCCTAGCTCCTAACACTAAACCTAACCCTAACCTTAACCCTAAACCTAACCCTAACTCCTAACACTAAACCTAACCCTAGCTCCTAACACTAAACCTAACCCTAACCTTAACCCTAAACCTAACCCTAGCTTCTAACACTAAACATAACCCTAACCTTAACCCTAAACCTAACCCTTGCTCCAAACCCTAAACCTAACCCTAGCTCCTAACCCTAAACCTTACCCTAGCTCCTAACACTAAACCTAACCCTAGCTCCTAACACTAAACCTAACCCTAGCTCCTAACACTAAACCTAACCCTAGCTCCTAGCACTAAACCTAACCCTAGCTCCTAACACTAAACCTAACCCTAGCTCCTAACACTAAACCTAACCCTAGCTCCTAACACTAAACCTAACCCTAGCTTCTAACACTAAACCTAACCCTAGCTTCTAACACTAAACCTAACCCTAACTCCTAACACTAAACCTAACCCTAGCTCCTAACACTAAACCTAACCCTAACCTTAACCCTAAACCTAACCCTAACTCCTAACACTAAACCTAACCCTAGCTCCTAACACTAAACCTAACCCTAACCTTAACCCTAAACCTAACCTCCTAGCTCCTAACACTAAACCTAACCCTAACCTTAACCCTAAACCTAACCCTTGCTCCAAACCCTAAACCTAACCCTAGCTCCTAGCACTAAACCTAACCCTAGCTCCTAACACTAAACCTAACCCTAGCTCCTAACACTAAACCTAACCCTAACTGCTAGCACTAAACCTAACCTAGCTCCTAGCACTAAACCTAACCCTAGCTCCTAACACTAAACCTAACCCTAGCTCCTAACACTAAACCTAACCCTAGCTTCTAACACTAAACCTAACCCTAACTCCTAACACTAAACCTAACCCTAACCTTAAACCTAAACCTAACCCTAGCTCCTAACACTAAACCTAACCCTAACCTTAACCCTAAACCTAACTTCTAACACTAAACCTAACCCTAACTCCTAACATTAAACCTAACCCTAGCTCCTAACACTAAACCTAACCCTAACCTTAACCTTAACCCTAAACCTAACCCTAACTCCTAACACTTAACCTAACCCTAGCTCCTAACACTAAACCTAACCCTAACCTTAACCCTAAACCTAACCCTAGCTCCAAACCCTAAACCTAACCCGAGCTCCTAACACTAAACCTAACCCTAACCTTAACCTTAACACTAAACCTAACCCTAGCTCCTAACACTAAACCTAACCCTAGCTCCTAGCACTAAACCTAACCCTAGCTCCTAGCACTAAACCTAACCCTAGCTCCTAGCACTAAACCTAACCCTAGCTCCTAACACTAAACCTAACCCTAGCTCCTAGCACTAAACCTAACCCTAGCTCCCAGCACTAAACCTAACCCTAGCTCCTAAAACTAAACCTAACCCTAGCTCCTAACACTAAACCTAACCCTAGCTCCTAGCACTAAACCTTACCCTAGCTCCTAACCCTAAACCTAACCCTAGCTCCTAACACTAAACCTAACCCTAGCTCCTAGCACTAAACCTAACCCTAGCTCCTAACACTAAACCTAACCCTAGCTCCTAACACTAAACCTAACCCTAACCCTAACCCCTAACACTAAACCTAACCCTATTTTCCCTAACCCCTAACCCGTACCCTAACTCGAACCCTAGCTCCTAACCCTAAACCTAAAGCTCCTAAACCTAACCCTTGCCCCTAACCCTAAACCTAACCCTATCCCCTAACCCTAAACCTAACCCTAAACTTAACCCTAAACCTTACCCTAGCTCCTAACCCTAAATATAACCCTAGCTCCTAACACTAAACCTAAATCCCCTAACCCTAAACCTAACCCTAGCTCCTAACACTAAACCTAACCCTAGCTCCTAACACTAAACCTAACCCTAGCTCCTAGCACTAAACCTAACCCTAGCTCCTAACACTAAACCTAACCCTAACCTAAACCTAACCCTAGCTCCTAACCCTAAACCTTACCCTAGCTCCTAACACTAAACCTAACCCTAGCTCCTAACACTAAACCTAACCCTAGCTCCTAACACTAAACCTAACCCTAGCTCCTAGCACTAAACCTAACCCTAGCTCCTAACACTAAACCTAACCCTAGCTCCTAACACTAAACCTAACCCTAGCTCCTAACACTAAACCTAACCCTAGCTTCTAACACTAAACCTAACCCTAGCTTCTAACACTAAACCTAACCCTAACTCCTAACACTAAACCTAACCCTAGCTCCTAACACTAAACCTAACCCTAACCTTAACCCTAAACCTAACCCTAACTCCTAACACTAAACCTAACCCTAGCTCCTAACACTAAACCTAACCCTAACCTTAACCCTAAACCTAACCCTAGCTTCTAACACTAAACATAACCCTAACCTTAACCCTAAACCTAACCCTTGCTCCAAACCCTAAACCTAACCCTAAACCCTAAACCTTACCCTAGCTCCTAACACTAAACCTAACCCTAGCTCCTAACACTAAACCTAACCCTAGCTCCTAACACTAAACCTAACCCTAGCTCCTAGCACTAAACCTAACCCTAGCTCCTAACACTAAACCTAACCCTAGCTCCTAACACTAAACCTAACCCTAGCTCCTAACACTAAACCTAACCCTAGCTTCTAACACTAAACCTAACCCTAGCTTCTAACACTAAACCTAACCCTAACTCCTAACACTAAACCTAACCCTAGCTCCTAACACTAAACCTAACCCTAACCTTAACCCTAAACCTAACCCTAACTCCTAACACTAAACCTAACCCTAGCTCCTAACACTAAACCTAACCCTAACCTTAACCCTAAACCTAACCCTAGCTCCTAACACTAAACCTAACCCTAACCTTAACCCTAAACCTAACCCTTGCTCCAAACCCTAAACCTAACCCTAGCTCCTAGCACTAAACCTAACCCTAGCTCCTAACACTAAACCTAACCCTAGCTCCTAACACTAAACCTAACCCTAACTGCTAGCACTAAACCTAACCCTAGCTCCTAGCACTAAACCTAACCCTAGCTCCTAACACTAAACCTAACCCTAGCTCCTAACACTAAACCTAACCCTAGCTTCTAACACTAAACCTAACCCTAACTCCTAACACTAAACCTAACCCTAACCTTAAACCTAAACCTAACCCTAGCTCCTAACACTAAACCTAACCCTAACCTTAACCCTAAACCTAACTTCTAACACTAAACCTAACCCTAACTCCTAACATTAAACCTAACCCTAGCTCCTAACACTAAACCTAACCCTAACCTTAACCTTAACCCTAAACCTAACCCTAACTCCTAACACTTAACCTAACCCTAGCTCCTAACACTAAACCTAACCCTAACCTTAACCCTAAACCTAACCCTAGCTCCAAACCCTAAACCTAACCCGAGCTCCTAACACTAAACCTAACCCTAACCTTAACCTTAACACTAAACCTAACCCTAGCTCCTAACACTAAACCTAACCCTAGCTCCTAGCACTAAACCTAACCCTAGCTCCTAGCACTAAACCTAACCCTAGCTCCTAGCACTAAACCTAACCCTAGCTCCTAACACTAAACCTAACCCTAGCTCCTAGCACTAAACCTAACCCTAGCTCCCAGCACTAAACCTAACCCTAGCTCCTAAAACTAAACCTAACCCTAGCTCCTAACACTAAACCTAACCCTAGCTCCTAGCACTAAACCTTACCCTAGCTCCTAACCCTAAACCTAACCCTAGCTCCTAACACTAAACCTAACCCTAGCTCCTAGCACTAAACCTAACCCTAGCTCCTAACACTAAACCTAACCCTAGCTCCTAACACTAAACCTAACCCTAACCCTAACCCCTAACACTAAACCTAACCCTATTTTCCCTAACCCCTAACCCGTACCCTAACTCGAACCTAGCTCCTAACCCTAAACCTAACCTAGCTCCTAAACCTAACCCTTGCCCTAACCCTAAACCTAACCCTATCCCCTAACCCTAAACCTAACCCTAAACTTAACCCTAAACCTTACCCTAGCTCCTAACCCTAAATATAACCCTAGCTCCTAACACTAAACCTAACCCTATCCCCTAACCCTAAACCTAACCCTAGCTCCTAACACTAAACCTAACCCTAGCTCCTAACACTAAACCTAACCCTAGCTCCTAGCACTAAACCTAACCCTAGCTCCTAACACTAAACCTAACCCTAGCTTCTAACACTAAACCTAACCCTAACTCCTAACACTAAACCTAACCCTAACCTAACCTAACCCTAGCTCCTAACACTAAACCTAACCCTAGCTCCTAACACTAAACCTAACCCTAGCTCCAAACCCTAAACCTAACCCTAGCTCCTAGCACTAAACCTAACCCTAGCTCCTAACACTAAACCTAACCCTAGCTCCTAACACTAAACCTAACCCTAGCTCCTAACACTAAACCTAACCCTAACTGCTAGCACTAAACCTAACCCTAGCTCCTAGCACTAAACCTAACCCTAGCTCCTAACACTAAACCTAACCCTAGCTCCTAACACTAAACCTAACCCTAGCTTCTAACACTAAACCTAACCCTAACTCCTAACACTAAACCTAACCCTAACCTTAAACCTAAACCTAACCCTAGCTCCTAACACTAAACCTAACCCTAACCTTAACCCTAAACCTAACTTCTAACACTAAACCTAACCCTAACTCCTAACATTAAACCTAACCCTAGCTCCTAACACTAAACCTAACCCTAACCTTAACCTTAACCCTAAACCTAACCCTAACTCCTAACACTTAACCTAACCCTAGCTCCTAACACTAAACCTAACCCTAACCTTAACCCTAAACCTAACCCTAGCTCCAAACCCTAAACCTAACCCGAGCTCCTAGCACTCAACCTAACCCTAACCTTAACCCTAAACCTAACCCGAGCTCCTAGCACTCAACCTAACCCTAACTCTTAACACTAAACCTAACCCTAACTCTTAATGCAATTCTAACCATAACACTAAGTTTAACCTTAACCCTAAACCCCCATTGAAATATAATTTTTACCTTGTGGGGACTAACACAATGTCCCCAGTTTGTCAACGGTTAACTATTCTTTCTGGAAGTCCCACAAGTATAGTTAAACACGTACACACACACACACACACACACACACACACACACACACACACACACACACACACACACACACACACACACACACACACACACACACACACACACACACACACACACACACACACACACACACACAGGTTTTCAAATAAAAACTGGGTAAAATTGTATTTGTCCCAAATCTCCGAATACAGCAGGTGTAGACTTTACTGTAAAATGTTGACTTACAAGCCTATTTCTAACATTCCAGAGTTAATATGTACATGTAGGTAGGGGTAAAAATGATTAGGCAATCAGGACATATAATAAACAGAGCAGCGGCAGTGTGTGTGGAGAGTGTGTATGTGTGTCGTCAATATGCGTGTGTGTGTGTGTGTGTGTGTGTGTGTGTGTGTGTGTGTGTGTGTGTGTGTGTGTGTGTGTGTGTGTGTGTGTGTGTGTGTGTGTGTGTGTGTGTGTGTGTGTGTGTGTGTGTGTGTGTGTGTGTGTGTGTGTGTGTGTGTGTGTGTGTGTTGGACTGTTAGTGTCAGCATGTGTGAGCGTGGGTAGAGTCCAGGGAGTGTGCAGAGTCAGTGTTAAAAAGGGTCAATGCAATAGTCCAGGCAGCCATTTGAACCTGTAACCTCCCTCTGTTTAGATTGCTTAAGTTAATAAGAACTGAGGTTGGGGCGTTAGTATACTTTAGTTGAACTTTAAATCAGAAGTATGCTGGCATTACGTAGTTCACATGGCATATCACTCCATTACATAGTTCACATGTCATATCACTCCATTACATAGTTCACATGGCATATCACTCCATTACATAGTTCACATGGCATATCACTCCATTACATAGTTCACATGGCATATCACTCCATTACATAGTTCACATGTCATATCACTCCATTACATAGTTCACATGACATATCACTCCATTACATAGTTCACATGGCATATCACTCCATTACATAGTTCACATGACATATCACTCCATTACATAGTTCACATGGCATGGCATATCACTCCATTACATAGTTCACATGACATATCACTCCATTACATAGTTCACATGACATATCACTCCATTACATAGTTCACATGACATATCACTCCATTACATAGTTCACATGGCATATCACTCCATTACATAGTTCACATGTCATATCACTCCATTACATAGTTCACATGGCATATCACTCCATTACATAGTTCACATGGCATATCACTCCATTACATAGTTCACATGTCATATCACTCCATTACATAGTTCACATGTCATATCACTCCATTACATAGTTCACATGTCATATCACTCCATTACATAGTTCACATGTCATATCACTCCATTACATAGTTCACATGGCATATCCATTACATAGTTCACATGGCATATCACTCCATTACATAGTTCACATGGCATATCACTCCATTACATAGTTCACATGTCATATCACTCCATTACATAGTTCACATGTCATATCACTCCATTACATAGTTCACATGCATATCACTCCATTACATAGTTCACATGTCATATCACTCCATTACATAGTTCACATGGCATATCACTCCATTACATAGTTCACATGTCATATCACTCCATTACATAGTTCACATGTCATATCACTCCATTACATAGTTCACATGGCATATCACTCCATTACATAGTTCACATGGCATATCACTCCATTACATAGTTCACATGACATATCACTCCATTACATAGTTCACATGTCATATCACTCCATTACATAGTTCACATGTCATATCACTCCATTACATAGTTCACATGACATATCACTCCATTACATAGTTCACATGACATATCACTCCATTACATAGTTCACATGACATATCACTCCATTACATAGTTCACATGTCATATCACTCCATTACATAGTTCACATGGCATATCACTCCATTACATAGTTCACATGGCATATCACTCCATTACATAGTTCACATGGCATATCACTCCATTACATAGTTCACATGTCATATCACTCCATTACATAGTTCACATGACATATCACTCCATTACATAGTTCACATGGCATATCACTCCATTACGTAGTTCACATGGCATATCACTCCATTACATAGTTCACATGACATATCACTCCATTACGTAGTTCACATGGCATATGCCTCCCGCCACCCGGCTACTGTAAAACATGGAACTGAAATCCCACAGTGTTAATGCACGGACTGGATTATGGCACCTGAAACCCCACCTCTTTAAGGAATACCTAGGATAGGATAAGTAATCCTTCTCACCCCCCCCCCCTCTTTAAGATTTAGATGCACTATTGTAAAGTGACTGTTCCATTGGATGTCATAAGGTGAATGCACCAATTTGTAAGTCGCTCTGGATAAGAGCGTCTGCTAAATGACTTAAATGTAAATGTAATGTATAATGTTCACTACATTGCACTCTCCTCTCTCCCTCAGTGAGTCCTGCAGTGTGCATACCGTGGAAAATAAAGATCTCTGCAACGATGGAATAGCTTCCTATTACCGGAAACTCACACTACCGCTAACAGTATGATTCGCGGTGTGTGTTTGTGTGTGTGTCTGTGTGTACGTGTTTTTTTTGTAGCACGGTGCAAGGCAGATTGAGCAGCGGCACCATGCCGTGCCTCATGAATAGAAGTAAATTATTTAGCAGGAACACAAATGGAACAGCTCAGTCACACAAAGTCCCAGTAAGGCCCCACATTCACCATGTTGCCATCACTGACCTCAATCATCCTCTATATGAGTATGGTCATGTCGTAATGAGTCTGTATAGGAACCTTAATGAGCAGAAATATGAATTTATATGATAGTGTTGAGTGATTAACCGAAATAAACCTTTAAATAGCAGGCAGATATTTTAAGAGAAACCACTCCACTCCGCCTTGTGCCCCCTACTGCTGGTCAGGTGTATTTATTTGAAGGATCGGTATGATTTGTAATTAATAGATTGCTTTAATGTGAAATGAAATATTGTTGATTTTTAAGGTTAGGGAGAAGTGCTGTGACTAGTGACACTTTTTAGGATGTCAATATAAATTAATGTATTTATGGTTGTGTGTAATTTTGTCTTGTCTTTTAATCATTATATGTGTTATTGTTTTTACCATCAAGGACTACTTTGGATACAATCGTTTTAATTAGTATTTTCAAGTGATATCCTCTGGGTCCACATTGTACATTTTGTTGTATATGTCTGTTATCCAAAATACATTCAATTCAATCTCTACCTGTGAATACATGATCTACTGTAGGCCTAGTTTGTATTTAGAAGTCATAAAAGTATGCCTTATTTACTTTGAAGAACTACTAAAATATTGTTTGTTTTTTTCAGACAGCATAGGCAGCAGCTCTATTGAAATGAGATGATGATTTGAAATTAAATAATAAAGTCCTCAAATAAAGCTAAGGTATTGTATACAACATCTGAATATTTTTTTTTTAATCTAACCGAAACTGAACCGAAATCAAATAGCACCAATCACTCAGCACTAATATATGATGAGGAATATGGGCTCTGAAGACCCAAACTTGCCAAGTCATTTTTTGAACTGATAAAAAGCAAGAAATGCAGAATAAAGGAGTGTGTGTGTGTGTGTGTGTGTGTGTGTGTGTGTGTGTGTGTGTGTGTGTGTGTGTGTGTGTGTGTGTGTGTGTGTGTGTGTGTGTGTGTGTGTGTGTGTGTGTGTGTGTGTGTGTGTGTGTGTGTGTGTGTGTGTGTGTGTTTGAGGAAGTGACCATGACAGATGTAACAGTCCAGAGGGCAGCGATTAGCTGATTCCCTTCTTATCCAATCAGTGTTGCCTTCAGTTCAGGTTTATGTTCAGCTCTGCCTGCCTGGTTCGTTCTACCTGCCTCTCTCTGTCTGCCTGTTTCTCTTACAGACACTGCTGAATAGACACTACGAATTCACACAGCGCACCACACACACACATAGAAATGCAGTGCATCTCAAAATACCCAAACTGAAAAACACACAAATACACACACACCATACTGTACACACAAGAGCATGTAGTAACCAAGGTGATTAGAAGACACACACACACACTGAACTGTGAGAGAAATGGTCTGGTTGAACACTCTCTACATTTTATTCATGTCATAGTGATTTAGTGAGCCCAGAAATGTACAGTGGATAGCGCCATTGACTCACATTATTAGACATTTTATCGACTGCATAAAACTCTGAAATGGGCTGTCACATTTTTATGGGTACCTACAAGGCAGGAATGGACACAAGAACATGCATTGTGAAAATCACACGGAAATCTGGAGAAACGAGTAGAAGTTAACATAATCTGAAACAAGAATAGATCAGACAATGCCTGTTGTCACCTGTTGTTCTGCTCAGAGGACCACATTTTAACACCCCAAGATCGCTCTCATTCTCTCTCACACACACACACACACTCCCCCATTCCTAACAATTGTGTCTTGTATCTTTCCTAGGCTGGGACAAAAGAGTGGACTATGAGCCAGGCACAGGCAGCAAACAGCTGTTTCCCAAGATGAATCTGGAGACGTGTGGAGGGCTTCTCTCCTCAGTGAGGACCACGGTAGAGCTACAGACCAGTCATATTGGGAAGGGCTGCGACCGAGAGACCTACTCGGAGAAGTCCCTGCAGAAACTCTGTGGTACGTACCTCATGGGATACATACACTCATGGGATACATACACTCCATAACCAAAAGTATGTGGACACCTAAAAACATGGGATTAATATGTAGTTGGTCCCTCCTTTGCTGCTATAACAGCCTTCACTCATCTGGGAGTCGCATTTCAATTCATCCCAAGGGTATTCGATGGTGTTGAGGTCAGGGCTCTGTGCAGGCCAGACAAGTTCTTCCACACCGATCTCGACAAACCATTTCTGTATGGACCTCGCTTTGTGCACAGGGGCATTGTCATGCTGAAACAGGAAAGGACCTTCTCCAAACTGTTTCCACAATGTTGGAAGCACAGAATCGTCTAGAATGTTATTGTATGCTGTGGCATTAAGATTTCCCTTCACTGGAACTAAGGGGCCTAGCCCAGACCATGAAAAAGAGCCCCAGACCATTATTCCTCCGCCACCAGACTTTACAGTTGGCACTGTGCATTGGGGCAGGTAGCATTCTCCTGGTAAAGTGTGACTCGTCACTCTAGAGAACGCGTTTCCACTGCTCCAGTGTCCATGGAGGCGACCTTTACGCCACTCCAGCATAGTGCATGGTGATATTAAGCTTGTGTGTGGCTGCCGGAAACCATGGAAACCATTGGTGGAAAAAGTACTGTATCGCCATACTTGAGTAAAACTAAGTAAAAGTTGATAGTCACCCAGTAAAACTCTACTTGAGTAAAAAAAAGTATTTGATTTTAAATATACTTAAGATATTTTTAAGATATACTTAAGGATCAAAAGTAAAAGTATAAATAGTAAAACAATCCTTATATTTTAAGCAAACCAGACAGCATCATTTTATTATTATTTTTATTTTGTCACGCCCTGACCTTAGAGAGCCTTATTATTTCTATGTTTGGTTAGGTCGGGGTGTGACTTGGGTGGGCATTCTAGTTTGTCTGTTTCTTTGTTGGCCGAGTGTGGTTCCCAATCAGAGGCAGCTGTCTATCGTTGTCTCTGATTGGGGATCATACTTAGGCAGCCTGTTTCCCACCTGAGTTTTTGGGATCTTGATTTTGTTAGTTGCTGTATAGCCTGCAGAACTTGACAGTCGTAGCTATTTACTTATTTATTTTATTTTTTTAATTTCTCTCATCAAAATAAAGAAAGATGTACGCTTACCACGCTGCACCTTGGTCTCATTCCAACAACGGACGTAAGCAATTTATAGCCAGGGGCACGTTCCCAACACTCAGCATCATTTACAAACAAAGTATATTATTTTCTTTAGGAACGTAGTGAAGTAAAAGTTTAAAATGTATATAAATAGTAAAGTACAGATACCCAAAAAAACTTAAGTTGTACTTTAACATATTTTTACTCAAGTACTTTACAACACTGATGGAAACCCATTTAATGAAGCTCCCGACAAAATGTTCTTGTGCTGACGTAGCTTCCAGAGGCAGTTTGGAGCTCGTAGTGAATGTTGCAACCGAGCACAGATGATTTTTACGAGCTATGTGCATCAGCACTCTGTGGGCCCATTCTGTGAGCTTGTGTGGCACTTTGCAGCTGACCAGGGCAGCTCTCGCAGGGCAGAAATTTGACGAACTGACTTGTTGGAAAGGTGGCATCCTATGATGGTGCCACATTGAAAGTCCTTGAGCTCTTCAGTAAGGCCACTTTATTGCCAATGTTTGGTCTATGGGGATTACATGGCTGTGTGGGTGATTTTATACACCTGTCATCAAAATGAAATAGCCAAATCCACTCATTTGAAGCGGTGTCACACTATACAGAAGTATGTGATTTCTCTATAAATGGCCTTAAGTTAGTCGAAGCATTTCACTTTATTTACAACTAGATATTCGTTGCGTAACGGAACAGAGCCACTCCCAAAAATCATCAGACTGTAGAGAACTTAATAAAACCACCAGTTAAACTCCCCAGACCAGGTCTTCTTTCTCTTGTCTGTTGGTAAAGCTGTGTTAAATGAAGCTCTGCTGCTGTTAATGACGTGACAGAGCGAAAGTGTTAGCTTGAGCTAGCTGTCTCCTCAGTGAAGAGCCTGTCTACACCTCCGTGTTTGTGCAGAGAACATGACAGAGAAACATCAGCTCTAACGGAGCCGCTAAAGCTTTCATTCTGCACACAGCGAGGTGTGGTGGGGGGTGGAGGGAGTCATCGTCAGACCATTATCTGAATGATTAACTCCCTCCCTCACCCTCTCCCTCCCAGTTCCCTCTGTATGAATGGTTTACCGCTAAAGAGCCTTTTCAAAGCCTCCCATAATCATTATCTGATACCAAATAGAATCAATTGTAATTGCTTTTTTAAAGCAGAATCAATTTGAGATAATGTACAAAGACATCTGCAAACAGAATTGTGGCGGTGGTGATGGTGGTGGTGGTGGCGGTGGTGATGGTGGTGGCGGCGATGGTGGTGGAGGCGATGGTGGTGGGTGGTGGTGGTGGAGGCGGTGGCGGTGGTGGCGGTGGTGGTGGTGGTGGTGGTGGAGGCGGTGGCGATGGTGGTGGTGGTGGCGGTTATGGTGGAGGCGGTGGCGATGGTGGTGGCGGCGATGGTGGTGGTGGGGACGGCGGTGGTGGTGGTGGCGGTGGTGGCAGGGCACGGCGCATCTATTTACTCCCAGAATCTAATCACTGCAAGTCAAGACCTCTACACAGCCAAGAACAGCAGTCGGGGAGAAACAGACTTTAAAGACAGGCAAGGGAAAAAAACATGAATTAATACTCTAATGTCCTGTTATTAGCATAAAATGAACAGATGCATGTTTCAATTGTCTGTCTGGATGGAGAGATATAGCAGAGCGATGGATCATATTGTATCAATGTGGTTTATTTGGAGCCTTGCTGTGTTTTGGAGGTACCCCCGTCACTGTGTCAGAGAGAGAGAGAGAGAGAGAGAGAGAGGAAGGGGAGGATGAGAGAGGGGGGAGAAAGGGAAAGAGGATAAATTGATTTAACAGGAGTTTTGACTGATCGGTTTTTATTTTCCTGTGAAAGGATCAAAAAACAGTCTCTCCTTCTTTGTAATAGCTTGTCTGATTGGCTGTGTGGGGAATTATGACTCGATAAACACAGAACATGAAATTAATTCCAGCCATCCCTTCTTTCTTTGCTTTACTATGGTGTTCTGTAGGTTTCTTAGTGTCCACGGTGATAGATAAAGCAGTATGTACTGTAGGCATGGCATGGCCATTTCTTATGATGTCTTTCATCCACTCCTACCTCTGAAAGTCTGTTTCATTTGTCACAAATCAATACTCACATCCACTATCAATCTCTGAACATGGATTTATACATTAAGCCTGGGCGTTTGGCTTGTTCATAAGTGATCATAGCCAAGGTCAGTCTGAACCTTCTGTATATCTGTGTTGATTTCTATTTCTTTGCTGTTGGGCTTCCCTATCTGTTCCCATGGCAACAATTACCCAGGGGCCTCGTCAGGCAGCACAGACCTTCTCCCCGCCCCCAGCGCCTCCACCAATTGGACGGCGTCCCTGGTGACGGACAGTGAGCGGGACAGCGACCTCATCTTCCGGTTTGACGGGCGGCAAGCGGCGAAGATTCCGGACCAAGTGGTACCACAGAACCTGACTGATCAGTTCACCGTCGCCACGTGGATGAAGCATGGCCCCACTCCTGGACTGAGGGCGGAGAAAGAGACCCTGCTCTGCAACTCTGATAAGACAGGTTAGAAGAGGGGAAGGAAGGTAGGAGGGAAGAGAGAGGTGTGGCTGGGAGAGAAGTAAACTGGGAAGGGCTGTGTGGAGAGGGGCGGGAACATGGAATGGATGTGTTCTAATGGTGGTAGGTGTGACCTATCAATAAGGGGTGTGGTCTACTGACATGAATGGGTTTATCTTCACTTAAGAGAAGGTGTCTTAAGTCAAAGATTGTGGTAATTTTAGGGAAGCTGTGTTACCTTGACGTGCTCTTCTCTTTCCTCATCCCCTCTAACACTACCCTCATCCCCTCAGAGATGAACAGACACCACTACTCCCTTTACGTCCATAACTGTCGTCTGGTCTTCCTGCTCCGGAGAGACTTCACCCAGGTGGACACCTTCAGACCTGCAGAGTTCCACTGGAAACTGGATCAGGTAGGCTACACAGTAGGCTGTGTCCATCTCTGATATTCATGTGTAATGGAATGTACCACTAAAGAGGGACAACTTGTCCTTACGATCGTGCTGTCTATGAAACATGATTTGATGTTCAGATGGCCTGAACTGACCACAACACCTAAAGTCCTTCATCCCAGAACCTCTCTAAAAGCCTCGATGCACAGAGCAGTTGAGACCGTTTTAGACCTAGACATATGAAGACCATCTATATATTGAAAAGATTTCCTTCACGTGTGTGTGTGTGTGTGTGTGTGTGTGTGTGTGTGTGTGTGTGTGTGTGTGTGTGTGTGTGTGTGTGTGTGTGTGTGTGTGTGTGTGTGTGTGTGTGCGTGCGTGCGTGCGTTTCCTCTGGGGATGAACAGGAGTTGGCAGTGAGGATATGTTTGTCTGGAGATACACTGACTCTTGGCCAAGCCTAGTGGGCTGACGTGTGTGTGTGTGCATGTACAGTGTGTGGGTGTGTGACAGCAGCAGCTCCCTCTCGCCTGAGGAGGTGAGTCTGTCTCAAGGTCGGCCAGGTCACCCTAACTGTCAGTCTCCAGACCCTGAAAGCAGCTCTCTGTTTGCACAAAAGAGACGTGCAGCTGAGGCGGGGTCGGTGAGAGGCAGAGTGCGGGGGCTGCTGGGTAATTTGAGGACAGATCACTGGCTGTGATTGGAGGAAGGAAAGGGGGTCAGAGCGTGACCTTGTGACTGGGGTTGACCTCTTGTGAGTCACTGTCTGAAGAAGTTCTGTAACATTCCGGAATACAACACAGTTAGACAAGACATGGCAGCCTGTCTCTCCACATCTCTCTCAACTGGAGTCATCTAGTTACTCTTCCTTCGTCTATTTCTTGCTCCTTTGTGCCCAGTTCTGTCTAAATTAGCCAGCTTGGTTAGAAATGGGGCAAGGGTTGGGGCCAATTCCATTTGAATTCCAGTCAATTCTGAGAATTGGAATTGGAATTTCCATGTAAGTCTTGAATTGACTGGAATTGAAATGGAATTGACCCCAAATCTGACTGTGGCAAATCTGACTGTGAGTTTTTAAAGGCAAGATTGCACATTCTGGGATTGGAGGGTAGATAAACCATACTTTCCCTACTGAATTAAATGTTAACACTACCCGTTAACACTACCCAATAACACTACCCGTTAACACTACCCGTTAACACTACCTGACAACACTACCCAATAACACTACCCGTTAACACCACCCAATAACACTACCCGTTAACACTACCTGTTAACACTACCCGTTAACACTACCCAATAACACTACCCGTTAACACTACCCAATAACACTACCCGTTAACACTACCTGTTAACACTACCCGACAACACTACCCAATAACACTATTAACAGAGCTTCTATGTCTCGAAACATCATCAGGCCCGCAGGCCTCAAGGATGGAGAGAGAGATATAGAGAGAGAGAGAGTGAGAGAGGAGAGAACGAGATGGGATAGAGAGACCATGGGGGGGGGGGGTGTTTGAGACAGAAATATAAGTATTTTTGTGAGTTCCATTTCTCTCTCACTGATTTTCTGTCGAGCCAATCTTTCTTAAATGTGATGTTGATTCAGTAAAATGAATGTCTTCGGGGCACCATTTAGATGTGGACGATCTGTGGTTCCTGATTTGCTGATGTGGGGTGTTTTTTAAATATTAGTTTTATTTTTTTAAATCACCGTCAAATCATCCTTGTAAATGACAGTAAGCTTTAGGCCTGTAGACAATTCCCTCTTCTAGTTTTCATTCTCTCTATGTCTGGGTGATGTTGGGGGACATTACCCTTATGTAAACACACAAAACACTGTATTGCCCAGACAATGTCTAGAGGGAGGTTTTTAAACTTTGATTTAATGTCGACTGCACCAACTGGCCACACAGAACACACACACACAGAACAAACACACACATACACAGAACACACAGAACACAAACACACACAGACACACACAGAGATACACACAGAGATACACACTCCATGTTTTAGACTTTGAAGGGCCTCTTCTACACTCCCTCTCCTCTCTCCCTCTCTGTCCTCCTAAGCCCCTGTTCTGACAGAGGATCTAAGAGCTCTCTCTCCCTGCCCCATCCACTCCTCTCCATCTCTCTCTGCCACCCCCCCCCCCCCACTCCACTCCTCTCCATCTCTCTCTGTCCCACCCACTCCATCTCTCTCTCTGTCCCACCCACTCCATCTCTCTCTGCCCCCCCACCTCTCTCTGTCCCCCCCACTCATCTACACCTCTCTCTGTCCCCCTCAACTCCATCTCTCTCTCTGTCCCCCTCCACTCCTCTCCATTTCTCCCTGCCCCACCCACTTCTCTACATCTCTCTCTGTCCCCCTCCACTCCATCTCTCTCTGTTCCCCCTCCACCTCTCTCTGTCCCCCCTCCATCTCTCTCTGTCCCCCCATCTCTCTCTGTCCCCCTCCACTCCCTCTGTCCCCCCTCCACTCCTCTCCATCTCTCTCTGTCCCCCCACTCCACTCCATCTCTCTCTGTCCCCCCCCACTCCACTCCATCTCTCTCTGTCCCCCCCCACTCCACTCCATCTCTCTCTGTCCCCCCTCCACTCCTCTCCATCTCTCTCTGTCCCCCTCCATCTCCCTCTGTCCCCCCTCCACTCCTCTCCATCTCTCTCTGTCCCCCCACTCCACTCCATCTCTCTCTGTCCCCCTCCACTCCTCTCCATCTCTCTCTGTCCCCCCCCCACTCCACTCCATCTCTCTCTGTCCCCCCTCCACTCCTCTCCATCTCTCTCTGTCCCCCTCCATCTCCCTCTGTCCCCCCCCTCCACTCCTCTCCATCTCTCTCTGTCCCCCCCACTCCACTCCATCTCTCTCTGTCCCCCTCCACTCCTCTCCATCTCTCTCTGTCCCCCTCCACTCCTCTCCATCTCTCTCTGTCCCCCCCCACTCCACTCCATCTCTCTCTGTCCCCCCTCCACTCCTCTCCATCTCTCTCTGTCCCCCCACTCCACTCCATCTCTCTCTGTCCCCCCTCCCTCCTCTCCATCTCTCTCTGTCCCCCCTCCATCTCTCTCTGTCCCCCTCCACTCCTCTCCATCACTCTCTGTCCCCCTTCATCTCTCTCTGTCCCCCCTCCACTCCTCTCCATCTCTCTCTGTCCCCCCTTCATCTCTCTGTCCCCCCTCCACTCCTCTCCATCTCTCTCTGTCCCCCCTGCACTCCCTCTGTCCTCCCTCCACTCCTCTCTCTCTGTCCCCCTCCACTCCCTCTGTCCCCCTCCACTCCTCTCCATCTCTCTCTGTCCCCCACTCCACTCCATCTCTCTCTGTCCCCCCCTCCTCTCCATCTCTCTCTGTCCCCCCTCCACCTCTCTCTGTCCCCCTCCACTCCTCTCCATCTCTGTCTGTCCCCCTCCACTCCTCTCAATCTCTCTCTGTCCCCCCTCCACTCCTCTCCATCTCTCTCTGTCCCCCCACTCCACTCCATCTCTCTCTGTCCCCCCACTCCACTCCATCTCTCTCTGTCCCCCCACTCCACTCCATCTCTCTCTGTCCCCACCACTCCACTCCATCTCTCCCTTCCCCGCCCACTCCTCTCCATCTCTCTCTGTCCCCCTCCACTCCTCTCCATCTCTCTCTGTCCCCCTCCACTCCTCTCCATCTCTCTCTGTCCCCCCACTCCACTCCATCTCTCTCTGTCCCCCCCCACTCCACTCCATCTCTCTCTGTCCCCCCCACTCCACTCCATCTCTCTCTGTCCCCCCTCCACTCCTCTCCATCTCTCTCTGTCCCCCTCCATCTCCCTC
This sequence comes from Oncorhynchus gorbuscha, assembly GCF_021184085.1. Classification (NCBI taxonomy): domain Eukaryota; kingdom Metazoa; phylum Chordata; class Actinopteri; order Salmoniformes; family Salmonidae; genus Oncorhynchus; species Oncorhynchus gorbuscha. Next base: position 60,985,420 of record NC_060191.1, on the reverse strand, counting down.
TGTCCCCCTCCACTCCTCTCCATCTCTCTCTGTCCCCCCACTCCACTCCATCTCTCTCTGTCCCCCTCCACTCCTCTCCATCTCTCTCTGCCCCCCACTCCACTCCATCTCTCTCTGTCCCCCCTCCACTCCTCTCCATCTCTCTCTGTCCCCCTCCATCTCCCTCTGTCCCCCTCCACTCCTCTCCATCTCTCTCTGTCCCCCCCACTCCTAAGAAAAACTCCATCTCTCTCTGTCCCCCTCCACTCCTCTCCATCTCTCTCTGTCCCCCCTCCACTCCTCTCCATCTCTCTCTGTCCCCCCACTCCACTCCATCTCTCTCTGTCCCCCTCCACTCCTCTCCATCTCTCTCTGTCCCCCCCCACTCCACTCCATCTCTCTCTGTCCCCCTCCACTCCTCTCCATCTCTCTCTGTCCCCCCTCCATCTCTCTCTGTCCCCCTCCACTCCTCTCCATCACTCTCTGTCCCCCCTTCATCTCTCTCTGTCCCCCTCCACTCCTCTCCATCTCTCTCTGTCCCCCCTTCATCTCTCTGTCCCCCCTCCACTCCTCTCCATCTCTCTCTGTCCCCCCTGCACTCCCTCTGTCCTCCCTCCACTCCTCTCCATCTGTCCCCCCCACTCCACTCCATCTCTCTCTGTCCCCACCACTCCACTCCATCTCTCCCTTCCCCGCCCACTTCTCCCCATCTCTCTTTGTCCATTCCTCCTTGCGCTGCTCCTGCCTGTCACCACGCTGCTTGGTCCTGTTGTGGTTGGGTGGTTCTGTAACGGCTTTCTTCCTGGGAAGGAGAGGAGGACCAAAATGCAGCGTGGTTAGAGTTCATGGTTCTTTAATAAGAGAAACTGAACATGAACAAAATACAAAACCGTGGCGAAACAGTCCTATCTGGTGCAGAAAACACAAAGACAGGAAACAACCACCCACAAATCCCAACACAAAACAGGCTACCTAAATATGGTTCCCAATCAGAGACAATGACTAACACCTGCCTCTGATTGAGAACCATATCAGGCCAAACATAGAATTAGACAAACTAGACACAAAAACATAGAATGCCCACCCAGCTCACGTCCTGACCAACACTAAAACAAGGAAAACACACAAGAACTATGGTCAGAATGTGACACATGGTAGGCATACATCGTCTTTTTACCAACACAAAATAACAAAGACAAAAAAAACGAAAGCGCACAATTCTGTAAGGCTAAGAAACTAAACAGAAAACAAGATCCCACAAACTCAGGTGGAAAACAGTATGATAGAGACAACGATAGTCAGCTGCCTCTGATTGGGAACCACACTCGGCCAAAAACAAAGAAATAGAAAATATAGAATTTCCCACCCGAGTCACACCCTGACCTAACCAAACATGGAGAATAATAAGGATCTCTAAGGTCAGGGCGTGAAAAAAGTTCTGAAGTAAAAATAATTGGAAGTACTATTTAATACATTTTTTGGTGTATCTGTACTTTACTTTACTATTTATATTTTCTTACTCCATACATTTTCCTTGGCACCCAAAAGTACTCGTAACATTTTGAATGCTTAGTAGGACAGGAGAATGGTCCAATTCACGCACATACCAACAGAGCATCCTGGTCATCCCTACTGCCTCATTCCCACCACATGTACAGACCCCTATCCCCGAATACTGTTCTTTTGTGTTTTCATATTGCTAATTTAGCTGCCCTGACACAAAATGTAGAAAAATAACTGCATCCCTTCGACTAAACCTGTACTTTAGCCAAAATATAAACTGTTGGGAGGAGAATACCTCTCCCAGAGCTGAGAACCAGCTAGTGATCAGGTCAATCATTCTGACCAACCTGGGACACTGTAAGAACAGATGTGCCAGAGTTTCAGACTCGGCACAGAATGGACACCCTTCCCCAACAGTAGGATCCAGATGTACCAGATGCATGTTGGTGGCTATGGCTCCATATATTATCCTCCATTGAAGGGCAGCTGTCCTCTTATCAATTGGCAGTTTGTGTAAAGACTGCCAACAGCCTTTTGGGGAGACACCTGGACGAAACACCTCGTCGGTTTTACACCTTCCAGGGAAGACGCACGGGACACTTTTACAGATTTTGTACATGGCCTTCTTTCCCACTTCCTTTAACTCCCCCAGCTCCGGGGTATTTAAGAAAAGCAGCATCCCCACGTCCTCCTCTAATGCCCCCATCGCAGCACTAACATTCAGCACAGGGAACACATAATCCAGACCCTCTGTCCTCCTCTAATGCCCCCACCGCAGCACTAACATTCAGCACAGGGAACACATAATCCAGACCCTCCGTCCCCCTCTAATGCCCCCACCGCAGCACTAACATTCAGCACAGGGAACACATAATCCAGACCCTCTGTCCTCCTCTAATGCCCCCACCGCAGCACTAACATTCAGCACAGGGAACACATAATCCAGACCCTCTGTCCTCCTCTAATGCCCCCACCGCAGCACTAACATTCAGCACAGGGAACACATAATCCAGACCCTCTGTCCTCCTCTAATGCCCCCACCGCAGCACTAACATTCAGCACAGGGAACACATAATCCAGACCCTCTGTCCCCCTCTAATGCCCCCACCGCAGCACTAACATTCAGCGCAGGGAACACATAATCCAGACCCTCCGTCCCCCTCTAATGCCCCCATCGTAGCACTAACATTCAGCGCAGGGAACACATAATCCAGACCCTCTGTCCACCAATCAGAATTGGAAGTATTAGTCACATACTGCCGATGAATTACTGGCAAGTTATTACAGACCTCAGCTACGACGTTCCTCAGTAGGCGAGATGATCAGATCCCCCCTCTTTCTCCCAGCTCCTCCAACAATCTGCTCCTGCTCCACATCAGATGACCCAGCTTAGTACACCCCACGCCTAACAGGCATGAACGTAGGCTGGCTGAACCCGGAACACTGGACTGGATGGCAGTATTGTAAAAAAGACGCTCTTCAAAAAGCCGGCCTGACGGGACTTGACAAAAACTCTCAAAGCCTGCATAAAAGACTCATAAAATGGAGTCAAGCCAGACAAATAACCCACTCCAGCTTTAAGAGGAAAAGGTGCTTGTCTAAACCCAAACAGCTCGCTCTCCTCATCAATGTACAGGCTGTGTGGACCCAGCTAGAACTGTCACAATACAACAGTCTCTGGGCTGCTTGAAGCCAGAAAGCCATGATCCTTGAAGAAATGTCCAACAAACCTTGTCCACCAGACCTTGTCCACCAGGCCTTGCCCACCCTCGTGCAGTGACAGGTACAGGGCTGCAGCTTTAATCCTGTGTTGTCCAGACCAAAATAAATTGACAAGGGTCCACTGAAGCTCTTGTATGGCTGTAAAATCATTAGTCTGTGCCACAGGGTAGAGGCAGCTAGATTATTGGTTACCAGCACCCTTCCTCTATAAGACAGCTGGGGTCACACCCATTTATACCTTGACAGTCTGGCACACACTTTCTCCACTACACCCTCCCAGCTCCTTTTCTGAAAGACACAAAGTCAACCCCACACAAAGTCAACCCCCCAAAGTCTTCATCCCTTCTCTGCCCCACTGAATCCCCCCTGGTAACCATGGAGCGTACCCCATCTGAAGACCCCTGGTAGCCGTGGAGAGGACCCCGTCTGAAGCTGACCTGCCCACAGCGCTTCACTCTTTCCCCAATTGACTCTTGCTGAGGAGGTCCCCTAATACACCTTGAGAGTGTTTGAGAGAACCATAACTTCTTGACGCTACCCATCCCTGTCGTGGGATCATTTTCGTCGGCAACCGTCAAATAATATTACAAGAAAATATTCATATTCATGAAATCACAAGTGCAATATTGCAAAACACAGTTTGGCATTTTGTTAATCCACCTGTCATCTCAGATGTTGAAATTATGCTTTACAGAGAAAGCAATCCAAGCATTTGTGTGGCGGCTTTGCTCTGTAGCGCAAAAACTCACTCTGAGAGCCCCCACCTATCCACTTACGCAATGTGATCTTTCACACTCATTTTTTTAAATAAAAGCCTGAAACTATGTCTAAAGACTGTTGACATCTTAGGAAAGCGAGAGAAAATGGAATCTGGTTCATATCCCTTTAAATGAAGGACAGGCACGCATAGGAACAGAAGGGAAGGGTTTCAAAATAAGACACACTTCCTGATTGGATTTTCCTCAGGGTTTCGCCTGCAATATCAGTTCTGTTATACTCACAGACAATATTTTGACAGTTTTGGAAACTTTGCTTCAAGAGGTTAACCTCGCCTCCTGTAATAAATCATCTGAAAACAGATGATCATCTGCAAACACAGACAGTGCAATCGTGGGACTCTTCATAACCCCTGGCACGGAGAAACCAGTAAGCCTTGCTCTTAAAAAACAAAGCATTGGTTCAATTGCCAGACAATATAACAGACCGGAATTTGGGCATCACTGCCTGATACCCCTTTGGATGGGGATGGGGCAACTCTAACCACCCCCCACCTTCACCTTTACATGAGGCCCCAGCATACAGTAAAATCATCCCAGACAAAAACATCCCCAAACCCAAAGGCCTTCATTGTTACGAACAAGTACCGGTGGTCCACATGGTCATAGGCCTTCTCCTGATCCAAAGAAATTAAACCCACATTCACATCAGACAGTTTACAAATGGCTAGAACATTATTAGAAACATCAACAATAGTATGGTCAGGTACACAGGAAGACTGGTCCTTGTGAACTAACAGCCGCAGATATTCTTCAACCTGTTTGAGAGACATTTAGATACAATTTTATATTCTGCACACAGCAATGCAACAGGTCAGCTATTTTTTAGAAGAGCCAAATCCCCCTTTTTTGTCAACAATGAAAGCACAGCACGTTGACAGGATACAGGAAGAGAACCCTCATGAAAAGATTCACACACCATTTCATAAACCTCCCCCCAATATCCCCAAAACTGCTTATAGAACTCAGATGGTAAACCATCGATGCCAGGGGCTCGGTCTGATGAGAGCTGCATAACTGCTGTAGACAGTTCCTGGAGAGTAATGTCAGAGTCCAAATCAACTCTCTGCTCGGGGCCCAATTGAGGAGGTCCATGTAACAGCTGTTCAGTACACAGAGAATCAGAAACCTCCGCCGTATAGAGGGCAGAGTAGAAGTCCACGGCATGTTGTTGCATTTCACTGTCATCCGTGGTCACCTTCCCATCAGGAGACGAAGGCAGACCATCAGTTTGCATTGTAATGTCGACTGCCCTAGGTTATATAAAAAAGTGCTAGGAGCATCCATATCCTTGGGGTAGCAAAGCGAGACCTAATTAAGGCACCCTTCACTCTTTCATGTAGAAACAACTTCAGTTCATGTCTCTGTAAGTTCATGACTAGTCCGGGGTCATTCTGACTGAGCAACATCAATTCAATAGATTTGATGTCCTGTTCAAGGGCCCTGATAGTCTCATTAACTTCAATACGAGACAGAGCAGTATACTGTTGACAAAACACTTGTATTTGGGTCTTCCCAACCTCCCACCATTGTCTGAAGGACTCAAAATTCCATTTAGTAACCCTCCATTTTTTTTACAAAACAACATTTTTCACAAAACATGACATCAAGTAACAATTTAACATTAAAGTACCAATAAGGTGATGAGCTTCATGGACAGGACAAGTGAATATCAACAGACACATTATGGTGATCAGAGAAACCCACAGGCAAGTCAGTTAAGAACAAATTCTTATTTTCAATGACGGCCTAGGAACAGTGGGTTAACTGCCTGTTCAGGGGCAGCATGACAGATTTGTACCTTATCAGCTTGGGGATTCGAACTTGCAACCTTTCGGTTACTAGTCCAACGCTCTAACCACTAGGCTCTAACCACTAGGCTACCCTGACCACTGCGCCACTCGGGAGCATCTCCTCCACTACCTGGGAGACTAGCCCCACCTGAAACCCCTCCTGTACCCAATTACTTGTACCAGGCATCTCCTCCGCTACCTGGGAGACTAGCCCCACCTGAAACCCCTCCTGTACCCAATTACTTGTACCAGGCATCTCCTCCGCTACCTGGTAGACAAGCTCTGCATTACCCCCCTCCTGTACCCCATCACTCGTACTGGGCATCTCCACCCCAGTCTGAGAAAATGGCTCTCCAGATACGTTCTTACCTCCTACAACAATATTATTCTGCTGCTTAACATTCCCCTCTGGTACAAGTTGCAACTCTGCGCCCTCAACACAGACAACTTGTTCCTCAGCAACAGGTACTTGTGGCTGCTCTACCGTTGTCGGCCCACCTCTCCCTACATCAGTGGGCCCAGGCGTTACGAGTACCACCTGCACCCTTCCCTCCGCCTTCTCCCTTTTCGGGCAAGCATGTCGATTATGGCCAACATCCCCACACTCAAAATACTGTTGACTACCCGTACTAGCATAAGCCATATACAGTCTCTTGTCATACTTGACTTTAAACTCCAAAGTCTGCTCCGGTGAGTCCAAAAACATAAATACCTGTCACCAAAACGACATAACCTGTTTCAAAGCTGGGTGTTTGCAACCCACTGGACAATCTTAATTGTACTTGCAAACTTACCAAACCACAATAACTCGCGCTCCAATAGCTCCTTGGGAAAAAACGGCAGTGCATTCTAAATCATTACCCTTGTTGACAGAGAACAAAGTGGCGTAACTTGAATAAACATACCTTTAAGAAGTACACCATTCTCAACCATTCAATCAACAAGACGCTTTTCTTTAAGAAACACCACCAACGCTTTATGAGTGCACACATTTATTGGGTTGAGGTGGAGGCATGTGTCAATATCTCTGACAATGTCTGTAGAGTATCTGTTAAACATCTGAACAACAACAATTGTACACCACAAGACACCCACCTCCAACTAATAATTAGAAGGACGGATATATCTTAGAACCTATATATGGTCGCTTATATTGGGTGTAATGTTGAGTGTAATTCCAGTCCACTTCATTTCCTGTGTGACTGCTGTGTTCCATCCCTCTGTCTGTCTCTACTCTCTATCTATCTCAACAGCCTATCATTATCTCTGGGACATTATTTATCGCTCATACAGGCCTCCTCCTCCGCTTCCTCCACATAATCACATTCTGTCCCTAACACACACATTTATATAGAGGAGATGAAATCAGCATTTATTATACACATCATTCTCTACCTCTTACACTGGCTCAGTCTTTTCCCCTCTATCTGTCTATTGCTTCCTTTTCTGGATGTAATCGCTCTCTTTTATGAGTAGCAGAAGTGCCTCTTAGTTGTGTGGAATGGTGTTGATGTGGTTACTAAATGACAGGGAGGTGGAGATATGTGTTCTATTAGCACTGCACATTGTGGAGAGAGAAGGAGACAGGAAGATAGAGGAAGAGAGAGACGAAGAGAGACGGAGAGAGAGGAAGAGAGAGGAAGAGAGAGGAAGAGAGAGGAAGAGAGAGGAAGAGAGAGGAAGAGAGAGGAAGAGAGAGGAAGAGAGACGAAGAGAGACGAAGAGTGAGGAAGGGAGATGTCGTGTCTTTGGCTATGCCGGATTACGTGATATGACATGCTATTCTATAAAATCATTTCTCCGTAATTAATATTACCTGATTGAGCTAATCATGTGAATGTAATTAACTAGAGAGTCGGAGGGCACCACAAAATAATATTTATAGAGCTGTTATCTTCCAAATAAACTCTTAAAGACCTAGTAATATTTTACATCAATAGCAGTCAATATTAATCGTCATCTTAATTCAGTCTCATCTGAAAGTTGTAAATTCTTGGTTATCTGCACGATCCCTGGCTAACAATTGGAATCAGCAATACAAAATTGGGTTTAATTATTTATTTACTAAATACCTAACTTATCACACAGAATTACACAAACACATAATTAAATCATAACTTGATTACACATTACGTCATAAAGGAAAACGTGCCTTGCGGGCAGAACAGATATGACAGCATGTTACACAAAAGAAAAGGGGTTGGGTTTGAGTGAAGGAGCAGGAAGACTGAGGAACAAAGGCTGAAGCTGTGCTATCGTAAATACAGTATCTTATGCAATTTAAATTACCACCCATTTGGAAAAGGAAAATGCAATAAATATTTACTCTGAGCTGCGCTTCGGTAGGTTGGTCGTAGATGGAAGGTCGTGTTGCCCAACCCAGTCCTTTGAAGAATGTCTCTGGTTGTCAATTATTACATTGTAGTAACGTCGTTGTGTGATAGACGGGATACTCTGCCTGTTCCTTCCTAACCCTCGTTTGCATCTGCTGTTGCTAACTCAATGGCCAGGAGGTATCACTTCTGTAGTGAATAAGAGTTCAAAGTTCATACCATTCGCAACCAAAGCTCACGCTGATGTTGGCTTCGTTCTGTAGTTATTATCTGAACCATTCTGACATCGGACCGTCGTCCTCACGTCCTCTGAACAGGAGGTTATATTGTCGTCAAGGGCTTATATAGGAAGGGAGAGGAGGGCGTGTTTGAAAAGTTTTATAGCCCATGTCCCTTCACAGGGGCGGGCCACTGGTGAGCAGAGCCCTTTCTTCTGAAAACCCAAATCTCACATTTTAGAAGCTAAAATCACATTTCACCCCATCACGAATAATTTCATATTCAAACATTTAAATTGAACAACAATTCCATGTGAATCCGATAACTCTGATGTGTAGACTTTCCACGATAGAGTTAGTCATCTTATCATTGATGAGAATGTCTCACATCACAGAACTGACATCATATTCATTAAGTACCACCGCATATGTTCCATTGGTCGGATTACCAGAATATAGTCCATTTCCCCCCACCTTCTGATGTTCCCAGAATCTCTATGTTAAACAAGGGTTTTGCAAATGTAACCTCAGTAGGGTAGAGAGAGGAAAAAGGGTGTGTTCTTTGTGGTTACTGTAGATCTATGTTGTCTGGGTTAGATGTTTCCTTTGTGGTGTGGATCTACGTTGTCTGGGTTAGATGTGTTCTATGTGGTGTGGATCTATGTTGTCTGGGTTAGATGTGTTCTATGTGGTGACTGTGGATCTATGTTGTCTGGGTTAGATGTGTTCTATGTGGTGTGGATCTATGTTGTCTGGGTTAGATGTGTTCTTTGTGACTGTGGATCTATGTTGTCTGGGTTAGATGTGTTCTTTGTGGTGTGGATCTATGTTGTCTGGGTTAGATGTGTTCCACGTGGTGTGGATCTATGTTGTCTGAGTTAGGTGTGTTCTATGTGGTGTGGATCTATGTTGTCTGAGTTAGATGTGTTCTATGTGGTGTGGATCTATGTTGTCTGGGTTAGATGTGTTCTTCGTGGTTACTGTGGATCTATGTTGTCTGGGTTAGATGTGTTCTTCGTGGTTACTGTGGATCTATGTTGTCTGGGTTAGATGTGTTCTTCGTGGTTACTGTGGATCTATGTTGTCTGGGTTAGATGTGTTCTTCGTGGTTACTGTGGATCTATGTTGTCTGGGTTAGATGTGTTCTTTTGGTGTGGATTACTGTGGATCTATGTTGTCTGGGTTAGATGTGTTCTGGGTTAGTGTGTTACTTTGTGGTGTGGATCTATGTTGTCTGGGTTAGATGTGTTCTTCGTGGTTACTGTGGATCTATGTTGTCTGGGTTAGATGTGTTCTTCGTGGTTACTGTGGATCTATGTTGTCTGGGTTAGATGTGTTCTTCGTGGTTACTGTGGATCTATGTTGTCTGGGTTAGATGTGTTCTTCGTGGTTACTGTGGATCTATGCTGTCTGGGATGTACAGACTGAGATAGTCAGTTATTTCAGAATGGGCTTCAGAGGGATTAACCATAGAGGGGAAAGAGGGGATAGAGAGAAGGGATGGGATGGAGGTGTTAATCTAGTTTTGCGGTGGTGTGGTGAATTTGGCATGGGGGCTGAGATAGATACTCAAGGTTGAAGTAATGAACGTAAGGGATTGGGGTTTGAGGATGGGGGTGACTCTCTCTCTCTCTCTCTCTCTCTCTCTCTCTCCTCTCTCTCTCTCTCCTCTCTCTCTCTCTCTCTCTCTCTCTCCTGTCTCTCTCTCTCCTCTCTCTCTCTCTCCTCTCTCTCTCTCTCCTCTCTCTCTCTCTCTCTCTCTCTCTCTCTCTCTCCTCTCTCTCTCTCTCTCTCTCCTCTCTCTCTCTCTCTCTCTCTCTCTCTCTTTTTTTTTCTTCTTTTCACTCTCCCTTCACTCTGTACTTTGTTGAGCACAGGAGGGTATAAACAAACCAATCTGTTCCAGCAGACACACAGTGACCTGGACCGTCTGCTATCTAGTGCCAGAACCACTGGACTGACAGAGCGAAGAGAACACATTCCCTCCGCCAAACCAGGAGTGCCCCACTTAATAGCAGCACCAAGCTTTAGGCCTGCCTGGCCTGGTTCCAAACCAATCGCTGCCACACTCATCTACTTGTCAAGGGCTGTGTCCCAGTAGAATATGGAAAAAAAATCATTTTGTTGTGTCCTTTCCTTCATGCTCGCTGATCTGGAAAGTAGTGCCGGGTCAAAGTATTGAGGTGGAACACCATATGTGCCTTTCACATGTCAGTGGTCATGGAGAGGAGATGAGTGGCAAAGAGAGGAGAGGAGAGGAAGGCAGCCTGATTGTGATTTGTCTGCATGGGTTCATCCATCAGAATAACAAAATATATGAAGGAACATAAAGGCAAAGTTCCCAAGAGCAGGTGAAACTATTCTTTTAATTTCTGTTTTACCCTCTTTTCTTATTTTGGCAAATTGTATTTCTCTTTTTTCTCATGTTTTCTTTATCTCTTTCTCTGCATGCTCTCAGTTTATAAAATAATTATTTTCATTGGACTAGTTATGAGACCACACAATGCACTCACAATATATTTTACTGACAAACAGTGGTGTGAAGTACTTGAGTTAAAATACTTGAAAGTACTAATTAATTCATTTTGGGGAGGTAACTGTACTTTACTGTTCATTTAAATTTTATTTCACTAGATCCATAAGTGCTCATTACATTTTCTAATTCACACGTTTATCAAGAGAACATCCCTGGTCATTTACATTTACATTTACATTTAAGTCATTTAGCAGACGCTCTTATCCAGAGTGACTTACAAATTGGTGCATTCACCTTATGACATCCAGTGGAACAGCCACTTTACAATAGTGCATCTAAATCTTTTAAGGGGGGGGGTGAGAAGGATTACTTTATCCTATCCTAGGTATTCCTTAAAGAGGTGGGGTTTCTGGTGTCTCCGGAAGGTGGTGATTGACTCCGCTGTCCTGGCATCGTGAGGGAGTTTGTTCCACCATTGGGGGGCCAGAGCAGCGAAAAGTTTTGACTGGGCTGAGCGGGAACTGTACTTCCTCAGTGGTAGGGAGGCGAGCAGGCCAGAGGTGGATGAACGCAGTGCCCTTGTTTGGGTGTAGGGCCTGATCAGAGCCTGGAGGTACTGAGGTGCCGTTCCCCTCACAGCTCCGTAGGCAAGCACCATGGTCTTGTAGCGGATGCGAGCTTCAACTGGAAGCCAGTGGAGAGAGCGGAGGAGCGGGGTGACGTGAGAGAACTTGGGTAGGTTGAACACCAGACGGGCTGCGGCGTTCTGGATGAGTTGTAGGGGGTTGATGGCACAGGCAGGGAGCCCAGCCAACATCGAGTTGCAGTAATCCAGACGGGAGATGACAAGTGCCTGGATTAGGACCTGCGCCGCTTCCTGTGTGAGGCAGGGTCGTACTCTGCGGATGTTGTAGAGCATGAACCTACAGGAACGGGCCACCACCTTGATGTTAGTTGAGAACGACAGGGTGTTGTCCAGGATCACGCCAAGGTTCTTAGCGCTCTGGGAGGAGGACACAATGGAGTTGTCAACCGTGATGGCGAGATCATGGAACGGGCAGTCCTTCCCCGGGAGGAAGAGCAGCTCCGTCTTGCCGAGGTTCAGCTTGAGGTGGTGATCCGTCATCCACACTGATATGTCTGCCAGACATGCAGAGATGTGATTCGCCACCTGGTCATCAGAAGGGGGAAAGGAGAAGATTAATTGTGTGTCGTCTGCATAGCAATGATAGGAGAGACCATGTGAGGTTATGACAGAGCCAAGTGACTTGGTGCATAGCGAGAATAGGAGAGGGCCTAGAACAGAGCCCTGGGGGACACCAGTGGTGAGAGCGCGTGGTGAGGAGACAGATTCTCGCCACGCCACCTGGTAGGAGCGACCTGTCAGGTAGGACACAATCCAAGCGTGGGCCGCGCCGGAGATGCCCAACTCGGAGAGGGTGGAGAGGAGGATCTGATGGTTCACAGTATCGAAGGCAGCCGATAGGTCTAGAAGGATGAGAGCAGAGGAGAGAGAGTTAGCTTTAGCAGTGCGGAGCGCCTCCGTGATACAGAGAAGAGCAGTCTCAGTTGAATGACTAGTCTTGAAACCTGACGGATTTGGATCAAGAAGGTCATTCTGAGAGAGATAGCGGGAGAGCTGGCCAAGGACGGCACGTTCAAGAGTTTTGGAGAGAAAAGAAAGAAGGGATACTGGTCTGTAGTTGTTGACATCGGAGGGATCGAGTGTAGGTTTTTTCAGAAGGGGTGCAACTCTCGCTCTCTTGAAGACGGAAGGGACGTAGCCAGCGGTCAGGGATGAGTTGATGAGCGAGGTGAGGTAAGGGAGAAGGTCTCCGGAAATGGTCTGGAGAAGAGAGGAGGGGATAGGGTCAAGCGGGCAGGTTGTTGGGCGGCCGGCCGTCACAAGACGCGAGATTTCATCTGGAGAGAGAGGGGAGAAAGAGGTCAGAGCACAGGGTAGAGCAGTGTGAGCAGAACCAGCGGTGTCGTTTGACTTAGCAAACGAGGATCGGATGTCGTCGACCTTCTTTTCAAAATGGTTGACGAAGTCATCTGCAGAGAGGGAGGAGGGGGGAGGGGATTCAGGAGGGAGGAGAAGGTGGCAAAGAGCTTCCTAGGGTTAGAGGCAGATGCTTGGAATTTAGAGTGGTAGAAAGTGGCTTTAGCAGCAGAGACAGAAGAGGAAAATGTAGAGAGGAGGGAGTGAAAGGATGCCAGGTCCGCAGGGAGGCGAGTTTTCCTCCATTTCCGCTCAGCTGCCCGGAGCCCTGTTCTGTGAGCTCTCAATGAGTCGTCGAGCCACGGAGCGGGAGGGGAGGACCGAGCCGGCCTGGAGGATAGGGGGCATAGAGAGTCAAAGGATACAGAAAGGGAGGAGAGGAGGGTTGAGGAGGCAGAATCAGGAGATAGGTTGGAGAAGGTTTGAGCAGAGGGAAGAGATGATAGGATGGAAGAGGAGAGAGTAGCGGGGGAGAGAGAGCGAAGGTTGGGACGGCGCGATACCATCCGAGTAGGGGCAGTGTGGGAAGTGTTGGATGAGAGCGAGAGGGAAAAGGATACAAGGTAGTGGTCAGAGACTTGGAGGGGAGTTGCAATGAGGTTAGTGGAAGAACAGCATCTAGTAAAGATGAGGTCGAGCGTATTGCCTGCCTTGTGAGTAGGGGGGGAAGGTGAGAGGGTGAGGTCAAAATAGGAGAGGAGTGGAAAGAAGGAGGCAGAGAGGAATGAGTCAAAGGTAGACGTGGGGAGATTAAAGTCGCCCAGAACTGTGAGAGGTGAGCCGTCCTCAGGAAAGGAGCTTATCAAGGCATCAAGCTCATTGATGAACTCTCCGAGGGAACCTGGAGGGCGATAAATGATAAGGATGTTAAGCTTGAAAGGGCTGGTAACTGTGACAGCATGGAATTCAAAGGAGGCAATAGACAGATGGGTAAAGGGAGAAAGAGAGAATGACCACTTGGGAGAGATGAGGATCCCGGTGCCACCACCCCGCTGACCAGAAGCTCTCGGGGTGTGCGAGAACACGTGGGCGGACGAAGAGAGAGCAGCAGGAGTAGCAGTGTTATCTGTGGTGATCCATGTTTCCGTCAGTGCCAAGAAGTCGAGGGACTGGAGGGAGGCATAGGCTGAGATGAACTCTGCCTTGTTGGCCGCAGATCGGCAGTTCCAGGGGCTACCGGAGACCTGGAACTCCACGTGGGTCGTGCGCGCTGGGACCACCAGATTAGGGTGGCCGCGGCCACGCGGTGTGGAGCGTTTGTATGGTCTGTGCAGAGAGGAGAGAACAGGGATAGACAGACACATAGTTGACAGGCTACAGAAGAGGCTACGCTAATGCAAAGGAGATTGGAAGGACAAGTGGACTACACGTCTCGAATGTTCAGAAAGTTAAGCTTACGTAGCAAGAATCTTATTGACTAAAATGATTAAAATGATACAGTACTGCTGAAGTACTGCGCAAGATATGGCGGGCTCACTAAACAAATGTTTTGTTTGTAAATTATGTCTTAGTCTTGGGAGTGTGCCCTGGTCTGTTGGGACTCATTGTAGAGACCAAGACCAGCATTTGGTGTCTCATAGTAGAGACCAAGACCATAATGTGGGTCATCATAGTAGAGACCAAGACCAGACTGTGGTTCATCATAGTAGAGACCAAGACCATACTGGGGTTCATCATAGTAGAGACCAAGACCAGACTGTGGTATCTCATAGTAGAGACCAAGCCCAGCATTTGGTTACTCATAGTAGAGACCAAGACCAGCATTTGGTGACTCATAGTAGAGACCAAGACCAGACTGTGGTCCATCATAGTAGAGACCAAGACCAGACTGTGGTGTCTCATAGTAGAGACCAAGACCAGACTGTGGTTCATCATAGTAGAGACCAAGACCAGACTGTGGTGTCTCATAGTAGAGACCAAGACCAGACTGTTGGGTTTAGAGCTGCAGAGGTTTTCTCTTATCAAAGGCAGCTAATTCACTATTCCAATCTGTTTGTAGGTGGGACGTTTAGCACATTCATACCTTTTTATTACTTACCCTCTCCTTCCTTCATATACCGTATTTCCTAGATGGCATTGTCATTTCCCTTGCACCCTATCACCTTCCATTCAAGTTCTGAACAACCATGTCTCTCTCTCCCTGCATGTCTCTCTGAGTGTTTTCCAGACCAGTGTGGTCATGGAGAGGGAGTCAGGGAGGCTGGGAGAGATTCTGTTGCCTCCTACTCTGCTGGTGTGGTGGTTAGTATTCCCAGAGAGCAATCGGGCCACTCTAACAGCACAACTGAATTAGCAGGCGCTGGAGAGTTCATTGTGCTGTTGACTTTCTGTCCCCTGTGGGAACACACTGTAATTGCTACTCTAATTAGTATTTTTCTGCCATGCAGCCAGTAATTCATAGTCACCTTCAAGCAAATTCAGCCAGGCAGGCAGGGAGACAGACTGACAGCCAGGCAGGCAGGCAGGGAGACAGACAGGGAGACAGGGAGGCAGGCAGGGAGACAGGCTGACAGGGAGACAGCCAGGCAGGCAGGGAGACAGCCAGGCAGGCAGGGAGGGAGTTAGACAGGCAGCCAGGCAGGCAGGGAGACCGCCAGGCAGGCAGGGAGGGAGACAGGGAGACAGCCAGGGAGGCAGGGAGATAGGCAGGGAGGCAGGGAGACAGGCTGACAGCCAGGCAGGCAGGGAGAGAGACAGGTTGACAGCCAGCCAGGCAGGCGGGGAGGGAGGGAGGCAGTGAGGGAGGGAGGGAGGCAGGCTGACAGCCAGGCAGTCAGGGAGGCAGACAGGGAGACAGGCTGACAGCCAGGCAGGCAGGCAGGGAGACAGGCTGACAGCCAGGCAGGCATGCAGGGAGGCAGACATGCAGGGAAGGAGGCAGACAGGCAGCCAGGCAGGCAGGGAGAAAGGGAGACAGGCTGACAGCCAGGCAGGCAGGGAGGGAGGCAGGCAGTGAGGGAGGGAGGCAGGCTGACAGCCAGGCAGTCAGGGAGGCAGACAGGGAGACAGGCTGACAGGCAGGCAGGGAGACAGGCTGACAGCCAGGCAGGCAGACAGGGAGACAGGCTGACAGCCAGCCAGGCAGGCAGGGAGGGAG
Source organism: Oncorhynchus gorbuscha (assembly GCF_021184085.1). Lineage (NCBI taxonomy): Eukaryota > Metazoa > Chordata > Actinopteri > Salmoniformes > Salmonidae > Oncorhynchus > Oncorhynchus gorbuscha. Next base: position 60,969,521 of record NC_060191.1, on the reverse strand, counting down.
GGAGGCAGGCTGACAGCCAGGCAGGCAGGCTGACAGCCAGGCAGGCAGGGAGACAGGCTGACAGCCAGGCAGGCAGGGAGACAGACAGGGAGGCAGGCTGACAGCCAGGCAGGCAGGCAGGGAGGCAGACATGCAGGGAAGGAGACAGCCAGGGAGGCAGGGAGACAGCCAGGGAGGCAGCCAGGGAGGCAGGGAGACAGCCAGGGAGGCAGCCAGGGAGGCAGGGAGACAGGCTGACAGCCAGGCAGGCAGGGAGACAGACAGGGAGACAGGCTGACAGCCAGCCAGGCAGGCAGGGAGGGAGGCAGTGAGGGAGGGGGAGGCAGGCTGACAGCCAGGCAGGCAGGGAGACAGACAGGGAGGCAAGATGACAGCCAGGCAGGCAGGGAGACAGACAGGGAGGCAAGATGACAGCCAGGCAGGCAGGCAGGCAGGGAGGCAGACATGCAGGGAAGGAGGGAGACAGGCAGGCAGGGAGGCAGGGAGGCAGGGAGGGAGACAGGCAGGCAGGGAGGCAGGGAGACAGCCAGGCAGGCAGGGAGGGAGACAGCCAGGGAGACAGCCAGGGAGGCAGGGAGACAGCCAGGGAGGCAGGGAGGCAGGGAGAAAGGGAGACAGGCTGACAGCCAGGCAGGCAGGCAGGGATGGAGGGAGGCAGTGAGAGGGAGGGAGGGAGGCAGGCTGACAGCCAGGCAGTCAGGGAGGCAGACAGGGAGACAGGCTGACAGCCAGGCAGGCAGGCAGGCAGGGAGACAGGCTGACAGCCAGACAGGCAGGCAGGGAAACAGACAGGGAGACAGGCTGACAGCCAGGCAGGCAGGCAGGGAGGCAGACAGGCAGGGAGACAGGCTGACAGCCAGGCAGGCAGGAAGGCAGGCTGACAGGGAGGCAGGCAGGAAGCACACTGTCTGTCCGTCCATATAGTCACAGTCACAGCTATCGCTTTGCTTTCTCTTTAGTGTCGATCAGAAACACAGTTGCCCTCTCTCACTGACTTACTCGCTCGCCCTCTCTCGTTCGTTTTCTCTCTTTGTCCCTCTTCTCTGTGCTCTTTCTCTCTCATAAACATGTATTCCCAAACACTCATATACTGTATCACAGTTTGCATTCTCATTTTTATTAACACTCACTCACAATTCTGTTTTGTGTCTTGCTCCAATCACAGCTCCACTGAAGATAACCAATAATAAGGGTGGGATGCACCAACATGGATGAACTTTTAAACTGGGTTAAATAATGGTTTATCTATTCATCCTGTGCACCACATTTTAAACCTAGTTTTAAATTAATCCTAGTTAATCCTCTAATCTAAATTACATTTTCACTTTATACCTAGATTAATCAGTCAGATATTCCAGTGCTATTGCCAGTCTGAAGAACCAGTACATAAACTTCAAGTCTACAGAGGAAGCAGCAGCTGGATTTTACAGGATAGCTAGATTCCAGTCCTACAGAGGAAATAGCAGCTGGATTTTACAGGATAGCTAGATTCCAGTGCTACAGAGGAAATAGCAGCTGGATTTTACAGGATAGCTAGATTACAGTGCTACAGAGGAAATAGCAGCTGGATTTTACAGGAGAGCTACATTCCAGTCCTACAGAAGGAAATTTTAGCAGCTGGATTTCCTACAGGATAGAGCTGGATTTTACAGTCCTACAGAAGAAGCAGAAGCTGGATTTTACAGGAGAGCTACATTCCAGTCCTACAGAGGAAATAGCAGCTGGATTTGACAGAAAGAGCTAGATTCCAGTCCTACAGTGGAAATAGCAGCTGGATTTTACAGGAGAGCTACATTCCAGTCCTACAGAGGAAATAGCAGCTGGATTTTACAGGAGAGCTACATGGAAATAGCAGCCAGTCCTACAGAGGTCCTACAGTGGAAATAGCAGCTGGATTTTACAGAGAGCTACATTCCAGCAGAGGAAATAGATTACCAGTCCAGCTACAGTGGAAATAGCAGCTGGATTTTACAGGAGAGCTACATTCCAGTCCTACAGTGGAAATAGCAGCTGGATTTTACAGGAGAGCTACATTCCAGTCCTACAGAAGAAGCAGAAGCTGGATTTTACAGGAGAGCTACATTCCAGTCCTACAGAGGAAATAGCAGCTGGATTTTACAGGAGAGCTACATTCCAGTCCTACAATGGAAATAGCAGCTGGATTTTACAGGAGAGCTACATTCCAGTCCTACAGTGGAAATAGCAGCTGGATTTTACAGGAGAGCTACATTCCAGTCCTACAGTGGAAATAGCAGCTGGATTTTACAGGAGAGCTACATTCCAGTCCTACAGAGGAAATAGCAGCTGAATTTTACAGGAGAGCTAGATTCCAGTCCTACAGTGGAAATAGCAGCTGGATTTTACAGGAGAGCTACATTCCAGTCCTACAGTGGAAATAGCAGCTGGATTTTACAGGAGAGCTAGATTCCAGTCCTACAGTGGAAATAGCAGCTGGATTTTACAGGAGAGCTACATTCCAGTCCTACAGAAGAAGCAGCAGCTGGATTTTACAAGAGAGCTAGATTCCCAGGTGTACTAAGGGCAATAGACTGTACACACATTCATATTCCCAGACCTGGTAGTGAGAATGGACAACTATTCTGTAATCAGAAAGGTTACTACTTCATCAACGTGCAGGCTGTCTGTGATGACAAAGGTCAGCTCAACAACATCGTAGCTAGATGGTCAGGATCCACCCATGACAGCAGAATTTGACAATAGTCGTCTGTGTACAATACTCGAAAAGGGGGCATATGAAGGCCACCTACTAGGTGACAATGGATATGCCTGTCATGGGTATCTTAGCACCCATGAGTCTGACAAGCTCAGTTTGGGCTCCAAATACGCAGGGTCAACATTTAGTGACCTAAAGAACAGAACAAGCTTGGTTTGACTTGTATTTGACACCCATTTAAGATCTGTAAGGGATTTTTGAATTGAATCAAAGTCAGGCTTAAGTTCACAAATGGCCTGGTGCACCGAGGTGGAACAGTGTTATGAATATTACTTAAATACAAGTAAAACCAAGCTCATGCTGTTCTCTAGGTCACTAAATGTTGACCCTGAAGACCTGTGTATTTGCGCTACAAATGGAGCCCAAATTGAGCTTGTTTCTCAATATAAGTACCTGGGTGCCTAGATTGATGACAATATTTACATTGACATTTAAGTCATTTAGCAGACGCTCTTATCCAGAGCGACTTACAAGTTCTCCTTCGTAACGCAAATATAGAATCTGACTAAGAAGCTCAGATCTAAGATTTTAAAAATGTACATTGAAATAAAGCATGCCTCAGTATTGAAAAAAAAACTTCTCCCTGTATTGGATTTTAGTGATGTTGTTTACATGCAACAACCTCTGTTTTGAAACGCTTGGGCACAGTCTACCATTCCGCATTCCGTTTTATCACTGGGGACATTTGAGAAGCAATCTTACAGAAACTGCCTCCATATTGTAAGGACCCTGGGAAGGCTGAGTGTTGGAGGCCTCTTCCCCACCTGTTTCATTACAATATGTAACTTCATTAATAAGTTAAGAATCAGAAGTTACCAAACCTGTTCTCAGGAACGGATAACACTAGAGATCCCTTCAGTCTCCACAGATTTGGGAAACTCTGCGTTTAGTTTTTTCACCCCTAATTTGTGGAACAATCTGCAGAGGTCACTGCAGTTAGATGTGCTAGTGCAACTCAGGCAGCTTACATTATTATTGAGTACCTCAATGAAGTTGAATGTGATTGATTTGATTAAATATTTTTATCTTGTTATTGTGTGCTGAAATATATAGTTTTTTACAAATATGTGTGTATGTTGTTTTATTATTCTGTTTGTATACTAGTGTTTACAGGGCTCTCTTTTAAAATAGATTTTGACTCTCAATGTTAAAATAAAGTTTAGATAAAAATACAAAATGTTGAAAGAGAAGTAGAGAAGGAGAACTAACATAGAAAGAGCTATAGTTGCTATTCACAAGGTGACCGCTCTCTTTCCTTTCCTTTCCTTTCCTACTCCTTCTGAATGGATTAGTTTTCTTTTTCATTTGCTTTGTTCTCCTCCTGCAAGCGATTCAATCCCACACTGGGCGGAGAGATGGGTTTGGTTTCATCTCGTCCCTGGCTCCCACACTACCTCTCACTCTCATTCTCTCCTCTTGTGTCTCAACTCCTCCTTGAAGTCACCTTGTTCTCAGAGCTCATCAATCTCTGTGTGGATCCCTTCACAAACATGGCTCCCTTGCCCTCCATCCTTCCTCATCTCCTTGCCCCCTCTGTCCTTCCTCTTCATCTCCTCTCCTCTACTCTGTTCTTCCCTCCAGCCCTAATTTCTCTCTTCTCTTTTCTTCTCTTCTCTTCTCTTCTCTTCTCTTCTCTTCTCTTCTCCTCTCCTTTCCTCACTGTCTCCTCGCCTCTCCTCTCCTCTCCAGTTAATAGCCTTGCATTTGGTTCTGTCTTTCTCCTTTGTCTCTATTATTGCATCTTATTTCCAATCCCTGTCCCCCTTTAGTGACTCTCTCCTACTAGCTTGCCAGTTTCTGTCTCTCTCAGGCCTTTTAGCAGTTGTTTTCTTAGTCTGCCAGTGCCCTCCACCTATCATTTGTTATGACGTTTCATCCCACTGCCTCTTCATCTCTTCATTTTCCTGCTCTCTCCCCCTCTCTCTCTATCTAGTCTTTGAAGTGAGAAGGGGACAGGTGTGGAGGCATGTCCCTTTAAGGACTGTAGCAGCGCTCCTGGAGTCAGACAGTAATAGAGAAGAGGAAGAAAGAGAGAGGGAGTGAGAGGAGAGGAGAGGAGAGGAGAGGAGAGGAGAGGAGAGGAGAGGAGAGGAGAGGAGAGGAGAGGAGAGGAGAGGAGAGGAGAGGAGAGGAGAGGAGAGGAGAGGAGAGGAGAGGAGAGTGTTTTTGTTTTCTCCATACCATGGTGGGCCCAGGAGATGATGAGGGGTCTTTGATGTGCACGGTTTCAGCCCCTCTCTCTCTGCTTCCCTCCCTCCTTCTCTCCCGTTCTTCCTCCCTCTATCTCCTTCTCCTTCCTTCTCTCTGCCTTTTTTATTTTTCTCTGCCACACTGTCCAATTGAGTAGGCCCAATGTTGTTGTTTTCTCTCTTCTCTCCATCTCTATCTTTCTACCCCGCCCTTTCATTTCTATTGACTTGTTTCATTTCTTCTGTCTATCGATAATTTTGAAGTTACACTTCTTGACAATTGTGCCACTGGGCACAGATGTAATTTCAACGTCTAAGGATTGGTTGTCAACTAATGTGAAATCAACAAAAAAATGCTAAATTTAATTGAAAAAAATATGACATTCCCATATGTTGATGACTTTTTGCAAATCCAATCAGTTTTCCACATTGATTCAAAGTCATCACATTGAATTATGTTGTTGAAATGACGTGGGAACAACGTTGATTCAACCAGTTGGTGTGCTGTTGCATCCACACACCTGCTCCATTCTCTTGCCCCCACTCTCTCTCTCTCTCTCTCTCTCTCTCTCACACACACACATGATTAAATAACACACAGACACTCAGACACACACACAGGCACTCAGACATAGACACACACACACACAATCACACATAAAACCACACCGACACAATCACACACACACAATCACACACACACAATATCACACACACACACACACACAATCACACACATACAATCACACAGACACTCACCTTTTTCCCTGTGGCATAACGCCTGTATAGACTGTAGCTGTGAACCAGTGCCGTGCTTGATAGCTGTTCCCTGAGCTAGAGTTTCTCCTGTCCCTCCCTGGCTAGTGCTTTCCATCACTCTGATGGTCTCTTCCTGCCATAACAGCTCGTGCTCTATCTCTCTCCAGCTGGCTGCTCACCAAACAGAGCACTGCAGCTGTTCTCCTCAACTTCACTGTTTTCAGCAGGGATATTATCTTTGGTGCTGACAACTCAATTCATTACCTGCTTTAACAACTCAGACAGTTTGCTATATTTATTTCTCTACTATAATGGTAGTTCTTTTACCCGTTTTGGGTGTGATGATGCATGCGTGGTGTGCTGGATGTTTTTGCATACTGAGTAGAACGATAAACACATCAGTCAACTGTAAAGATGACTTCATGGTTACTCTATTCCAGTTTTGCCATGGTTCACTCTACCAGGGTCGAATATGCATCACCGTCTCAATATACACTATCTCTCTTCTCTCCTCTCTTTGCAGTCTGGTTAGTTGTTATCCTAAAGCCCCCCCCCACCTACTCTCCACTCCCTCTCTCTTCCTCCCTCTCCCAACTCCCTATATCTCCCTTTCTCTTCCTCCCTCTCCCTCTCCCCACTCCCTATATCTCCCTCTCTCTTCCTCCCTCTCCCCACTCCCTATATCTCCCTCTCTCTTCCTCCCTCTCCCTCTCCCCATTCCCTATATCTCCCTTTCTCTTCCTCCCTCTCCCCATATCTCCATCTCTCTTCCTCCCTCTCCCCATTCCCTATATCTCCATCTCTCTTCCTCCCTCTCCCCATATCTCCCTTTCTCTTCCTCCCTCTCCCAACTCCCTATATCTCCCTTTCTCTTCCTCCCTCTCCCCACATCTTCCTCTCCCCACTCCCTATATCTCCCTTTCTCTTCCTCTCTCTCCCCATTCCCTATATCTCCATCTCTCTTCCTCCCTCTCCCCATTCTCTATATCTCCCTTTATCTTCCTCCCTCTCCCAACTCCCTATATATCTCCCTCTCTCTTCCTCTACCCACTCCCTATATCTCCCTCTCCCTTCCTCCCTCTCACCACTCCCTATATCTCCCTCTTCCTCCATCTCCCCACTCCCTATATCTCCCTCTCCCCACTCTCTATATCAGAAACTGAGTGAAAAAGAAGACAAAGACAGAGAGAGAGATAGTCTGACGAGAGACATACCAACACTGAGAGAGATACCAACACCGAGAGAGAGAGAGACATACAACACTGAGAGAGATACCAACACTGAGAGAGATACCAACACTGAGAGAGAGATACATACAACACTGAGAGAGAGAGAGATACCAACACAGAGAGATACCTACAACACTGAGAGAGAGAGACATACAACACTGAGAGACATACCAACACTGAGAGACATACCAACACTGTGAGAGAGACATACCAACACTGTGAGAGAGACATACCAACACTGAGAGAGAGACATACAACACTGAGAGAGAGACATACAACACAGAGAGATACCAACACAGAGAGATACCAACACTGGGAGACATACAACACTGGGAGACATACAACACTGAGAGACATACAACACTGAGAGACATACAACACTGAGAGACATGCCCACACTGAGAGAGATACCAACACTGAGAGACATAACAACACTGAAAACATACCAACACTGAGAGAGATACCAACACTGAGAAAGATACCAACACTGAGAAACGTACCAACAATGAGAAACATGCCCACACTGAGAGAGATACCAACACTGAGAGACATACCAACATAGAAAAACATACCAACACTGAGAGAGATACCAACACGGTGAGAGAGACATACAACACTGAGAGAGAGACATACAACACTGAGAGAGAGAGAGACATACAACACTGAGAGAGAGACATACAACACTGAGAGAGATAGCAACACTGAGAGGCATACAACACTGAGAGACATACAACACTGAGAGACATGCCCACACTGAGAGAGATACCAACACTGAGAGACATAACAACACAGAGAGATACCAACACTGAGAAAGATACCAACACTGAGAAACATACCAACACTGAGAAACATGCCCACACAGAGAGATACCAACACTGGGAGACATACCAACACTGAGAGAGATACCAACACTGAGAGAGATACCAACATAGAAAAACATACCAACACTGAGAGAGATACCAACACTGAGTGAGATACCAACACTGAGATAGAGACATACAACACTGAGAGAGATACCAACACTGAGAGACATACAACACTGAGAGACATACCAACCCTGAGAGAGATACCAACACAGAGGATCAGACCAACATTGGGAGAGATACCAACATTGAGAGAGATACCAACACTGAGAGAGATACAAACACTGAGAGAGATGCCAACACAGAGAGATACCAACACTGAGAGACATGCCAACACAGAGAGATACCAATACTGAGAGACATGCCAACACAGAGAGATACCAACACTGAGAGACATACCAACACTGAGAGAGATGCCGACACTGAGAGAGATGCCAACACAGTGAAACATACCAACACTGAGAGACATACAACACTGAGAGACATACCAACACTCAGAGAGATGCCAACACTGAGAGAGATACCAACACTGAGAGAGATACCAACACTGAGAGAGATACCAACACTGAGAGAGATACCAACACTGAGAGAGATGCCAACACTGAGAGAGATGCCAACACTGAGAAACATACCAACACTGAGAGAGATACGAACACAGAGAGATACCAACACAGAGAGAGATGCCAACAATGAGAGAGATGCCAACACAGAGAAACATACCAACACTGAGAGATACGAACACTGAGAGAGATACCAACACAGAGAGAGATGCCAACAATGAGAGAGATACCAACACAGAGAGATGCCAACACTGAGAGAGATGCAAACACTGAGAGACATGCCAACACAGATAGATGCCAACACTGAGAGACATGCCAACACAAATAGATACCAACACTGAGAGAGATGCCAACACTGAGAGAGATACCAACACAGAGAGAGATGCCAACAATGAGAGAGATGCCAACACAGAGAAACATACCAACACTGAGAGATACGAACACTGAGAGAGATACCAACACAGAGTGAGATGCCAACAATGAAAGAGATACCAACACAGAGAGATGCCAACACTGAGAGAGATGCAAACACTGAGAGACATGCCAACACAGATAGATGCCAACACTGAGAGACATGCCAACACAGATAGACACCAACACTGAGAGATATACCAACACTGAGAGAGATGCCAACACTGAGAGAGATACCAACACTGAGAGAGATACTAACACTGAGAGAGATACCAACACTGAGAGAGATACCAACACAGAGAGATACCAACACTGAGAGAGATACCAACACAGAGAGAGATGCCAACAATGAGAGAGATGCCAACACAGAGAGAGATACGAACACAGAGAAACATACCAACACTGAGAGACATACAACACTGAGAGAGATACCAACACTGAGAGACATACAACACTGAGAGACATACCAACCCTGAGAGAGATACCAACACAGAGGATCAGACCAACATTGGGAGAGATACCAACACTGAGAGAGATACCAACACTGAGAGAGATACCAACACAGAGAGAGATACCAACACAGAGAGAGATGCCAACACAGAGAGATACCAACACTGACAGACATGCCAACACTGAGAGAGATACCAACACAGAGAAACATACCAACACTGAGAGAGATACAAACACTGAGAGAGATGCCAACACAGAGAGATACCAACACTGAGAGACATGCCAACACAGAGAGATACCAACACTGAGAGACATGCCAACACAGAGAGATACCAATACTGAGAGACATGCCAACACAGAGAGATACCAACACTGAGAAACATACCAACACTGAGAGATACGAACACTGAGAGAGATACCAACACAGAGTGAGATGCCAACAATGAGAGAGATGCCAACACAGAGAGAGATACGAACACAGAGAAACATACCAACACTGAGAGACATACAACACTGAGAGAGATACCAACACTGAGAGACATACCAACACTGAGAGAGATACCAACACAGAGTGAGATGCCAACAATGAGAGAGATACCAACACAGAGAGATGCCAACACTGAGAGAGATGCAAACACTGAGAGACATGCCAACACAGATAGATGCCAACACTGAGAGACATGCCAACACAGATAGACACCAACACTGAGAGATATACCAACACTGAGAGAGATGCCAACACTGAGAGAGATACCAACACTGAGAGAGATACCAACACTGAGAGAGATACCAACACAGAGAGATACCAACACTGAGAGAGATACCAACACAGAGAGATACCAACACTGAGAGAGATACCAACACAGAGAGAGATGCCAACAATGAGAGAGATGCCAACACAGAGAGAGATACGAACACAGAGAAACATACCAACACTGAGAGACATACAACACTGAGAGAGATACCAACACTGAGAGACATACAACACTGAGAGACATACCAACCCTGAGAGAGATACCAACACAGAGGATCAGACCAACATTGGGAGAGATACCAACACTGAGAGAGATACCAACACTGAGAGAGATACCAACACAGAGAGAGATACCAACACAGAGAGAGATGCCAACACAGAGAAACATACCAACACTGAGAGATACGAACACTGAGAGAGATACCAACACAGAGAGAGATGCCAACAATGAGAGAGATACCAACACAGAGAGATGCCAACACTGAGAGAGATGCAAACACTGAGAGACATGCCAACACAGATAGATGCCAACACTGAGAGACATGCCAACACAAATAGATACCAACACTGAGAGAGATGCCAACACTGAGAGAGATACCAACACAGAGAGAGATGCCAACAATGAGAGAGATGCCAACACAGAGAAACATACCAACACTGAGAGATACGAACACTGAGAGAGATACCAACACAGAGTGAGATGCCAACAATGAGAGAGATACCAACACAGAGAGATGCCAACACTGAGAGAGATGCAAACACTGAGAGACATGCCAACACAGATAGATGCCAACACTGAGAGACATGCCAACACAGATAGACACCAACACTGAGAGATATACCAACACTGAGAGAGATGCCAACACTGAGAGAGATACCAACACTGAGAGAGATACCAACACTGAGAGAGATACCAACACTGAGAGAGATACCAACACTGAGAGAGATACCAACACTGAGAGAGATACCAACACAGACAACAATGAGAGAGATGCCAACACAGAGAGAGATACAACACAGAGAAACATACCAACACTGAGAGACATACAACACTGAGAGAGATACCAACACTGAGAGACATACAACACTGAGAGACATACCAACCCTGAGAGAGATACCAACATTGGGAGAGATACCAACACTGAGAGAGATACCAACACTGAGATAGATACCAACACAGAGAGAGATACCAACACAGAGAGAGATGCCAACACAGAGAGATACCAACACTGACAGACATGCCAACACTGAGAGAGATACCAACACAGAGAAACATACCAACACTGAGAGAGATACAAACACTGAGAGAGATGCCAACACAGAGAGATACCAACACTGAGAGACATGCCAACACAGAGAGATACCAACACTGAGAGACATGCCAACACAGAGAGATACCAATACTGAGAGACATGCCAACACAGAGAGATACCAACACTGAGAAACATACCAACACTGAGAGATACGAACACTGAGAGAGATACCAACACAGAGTGAGATGCCAACAATGAGAGAGATACCAACACAGAGAGATGCCAACACTGAGAGAGATGCAAACACTGAGAGACATGCCAACACAGATAGATGCCAACACTGAGAGACATGCCAACACAGATAGACACCAACACTGAGAGATATACCAACACTGAGAGAGATGCCAACACTGAGAGAGATACCAACACTGAGAGAGATACTAACACTGAGAGAGATACCAACACTGAGAGAGATACCAACACAGAGAGATACCAACACTGAGAGAGATACCAACACAGAGAGAGATGCCAACAATGAGAGAGATGCCAACACAGAGAGAGATACGAACACAGAGAAACATACCAACACTGAGAGACATACAACACTGAGAGAGATACCAACACTGAGAGACATACAACACTGAGAGACATACCAACCCTGAGAGAGATACCAACACAGAGGATCAGACCAACACTGGGAGAGATACCAACACTGAGAGAGATACCAACACTGAGAGAGATACCAACACAGAGAGAGATACCAACACAGAGAGAGATGCCAACACAGAGAGATACCAACACTGACAGACATGCCAACACTGAGAGAGATACCAACACAGAGAAACATACCAACACTGAGAGAGATACAAACACAGAGAGATGCCAACACAGAGAGATACCAACACTGAGAGACATGCCAACACAGAGAGATACCAACACTGAGAGACATGCCAACACAGAGAGATACCAATACTGAGAGACATGCCAACACAGAGAGATACCAACACTGAGAGACATACCAACACTGAGAGAGATGCCGACACAGAGAGATGCCGACACAGAGAGATGCCGACACTGAGAGAGATGCCAACACAGTGAAACATACCAACACTGAAAGACATACAACACTGAGAGACATACCAACACTCAGAGAGATGCCAACACTGAGAGAGATACCAACACAGAGAGATACCAACACAGAGAGATACCAACACTGAGAGAGATACCAACACTGAGAGAGATACCAACAATGAGAGAGATGCCAACACAGAGAAACATACCAACACTGACAGAGATATGAACACTGAGAGAGATACCAACACAGAGAGAGATGCCAACAATGAGAGAGATGCCAACACAGAGAAACATACCAACACTGAGAGAGATACGAACACTGAGAGAGATACCAACACAGAGAGAGATGCCAACAATGAGAGAGATACCAACACAGAGAAACATATTAACACTGAGAGATGCCAACACTGAGAGAGATGCCAACACTGAGAGACATGCCAACACAGATAGATGCCAACACTGAGAGACATGCCAACACAGATAGATACCAACACAGATAGATACCAACACTGAGAGATATACCAACACTGAGAGAGATGCCAACACTGAGAGAGATGCCAACACAGAGAGATGCCAACACTGACAGACATGCCAACACTGAGAGAGATACCAACACTGACAGACATGCCAACACTGAGAGAGATACCAACACTGACAGACATGCCAACACTGAGAGATACCAACACTGAGAGACATACCAACACTGAGAGACATGCCAACACAGATAGATGCCAACACTGAGAGACATGCCAACACAGAGAGATACCAATACTGAGAGACATGCCAACACAGAGAGATACCAACACTGAGAGACATACCAACACTGAGAGAGATGCCGACACAGAGAGATGCCGACACTGAGAGAGATGCCAACACAGTGAAACATACCAACACTGAAAGACATACAACACTGAGAGACATACCAACACTCAGAGAGATGCCAACACTGAGAGAGATACCAACACTGAGAGAGATACCAACACTGAGAGAGATACCAACACAGAGAGATACCAACAATGAGAGAGATGCCAACACAGAGAAACATACCAACACTGAGAGAGATACGAACACTGAGAGAGATACCAACACAGAGATAGATGCCAACAATGAGAGAGATGCCAACACAGAGAAACATACCAACACTGAGAGAGATACGAACACTGAGAGAGATACCAACACAGAGAGAGATGCCAACAATGAGAGAGATACCAACACAGAGAAACATACTAACACTGAGAGATGCCAACACTGACAGAGATGCCAACACTGAGAGACATGCCAACACAGATAGATGCCAACACTGAGAGACATGCCAACACATATAGATACCAACACTGAGAGATATACCAACACTGAGAGAGATGCCAACACTGAGAGAGATGCCAACACTGAGAGAGATGCCAACACTGACAGACATGCCAACACTGAGAGAGATACCAACACTGACAGACATGCCAACACTGAGAGAGATACCAACACTGACAGACATGCCAACACTGAGAGAGATACCAACACTGACAGACATGCCAACACTGAGAGAGATACCAACACTGACAGACATGCCAACACTGAGAGAGATGCCAACACTGAGAGAGATGCCAACACTGAGAGAGATACCAACACAGACATGCCAACACTGAGAGAGATACCAACACTGAGATGCCAACATGAGAGATACCAACACTGAGAGCCAACACTGAGAGAGATGCCAACACTGAGAGAGATACCAACACTGACAGACATGCCAACACTGAGAGAGATACCAACACTGACAGACATGCCAACACTGAGAGATACCAACACTGAGAGAGATGCCAACACTGAGAGAGATACCAACACTGACAGACATGCCAACACTGAGAGAGATACCAACACTGACAGAGATAGTCTGGTCCTCCTTGTTGTACTATTGCATCAGCTCGCTGCTGTGTGATTCTTGTACCCTATGGGAAAACAGAGTGGCTTAAACCTGGTTTATTCCTTGTTACCCTCTGGAGGTCTGTCCAGCAGCAGGCAGCCTCAGCACCCGCCCACCCCCAGCAGAGTCAGGGTCCGATGGGGACCGCCACATCCCCTTGAAGCCTGGAGGAAGTCATCTACTAGTCACACCACTCTCCCATGAGCCCCATACTTTGAAATATTCAACTGTGGGAAGCGCCCAACAATAGAGGTGCATTCGAACTATGTGTATGTTCTTATGAAAGTTTATTGTCTAAATTCCAGACACTATCTTATCCTTTGCTACATCTTACCACCACCAGTCCCAGCACCACTGGATATTTCACACAGACTTGTTCATCTAAGGCTTGACTACCATCGCAGTATCTCTGAATACACTGGTTGGCTACAACATGGCCAGCAGCTGTGGAATCTTCCAATTAGTACAATTTGGGCCGAATCTTGATTTGCTTTATACTATAGTTATGTCATGAACAGTTGTGCTCCGGATAGCCACAATAAGGTGGTGTTTTATATCACAGAAGCTGTAACGGTTGTCGTCTGCAGATAGAGAGGACCAAAGTGCAGCGTTGTTAATGTTCATTATTTTAATGGAAAACTGAACAATTCAAAAACAACAAAGTGACAACCGAAACAGTTCTATCTGGTTCAGTCACACAAAGACTGAAAATAACCACCCACAAACCCCAACAGAAAACAGGTTACCTAAATATGGTTCCCAATCAGAGACAATGACTAACACCTGCCTCTGATTGAGAACCATATCAGGCCAAACAAGAAACCCAACCTAGAAACACAAAAACATAGAATACCCACCAAACTCACGTCCTGACCAACTAAAACAAAGAAATAACACAAGAACTAGGGTCAGAACGTGACAGAAGCACAATGGAACAAGACATGTATGTCTCACTGTAGACATCAGTGGGACGTCATGTAGATTACTGAAATAATGAGAGTAAAATTGGCCCAATGTGGGCAGTTTACACTGGCTGCTGCATGTCCAGACAGTATGCAGTAGACAGTAGGGGTATATCCTATGCTAACTCATCCAGGCTAATGCTATAGGTTATTGCAGGATAAGCCTGACAGCAGATCAAAGAGCAGTAGAGCAGGGCCGTGTCTGTCTGCCAGAGAGCAATTACACTGAATTACAACCAGGGCAACGAGTAGCCCCAGGGAGAGGGAGAGGAAAAGAGAGAGAGCAAGAGAGGAGAGTTAAAAGAAACATGCATAGTGAGAGAGGGAGGAGAAAGCAGGAGAGAGAGAGATGATGCAGGGATAGGAAGAGAGAGAAAGGGAGGGAAGAGAGAGAGGGGGCAGGAGAGGACACCTGAGAAGTGTGCATGAAGGGGCTGCTGGAGAAGGCTGGCTGTAGACTGTCGGCCTGTACCCTGGACTGTCGGCCTGTACTTTGGAGTGAAAGCATGGCTTGCCACTCAGTCCCATAGTATACTGTATGGAGCTGTCCTCACCCTCCTTTACCCTACCAGCCAGAGACAGACAGGTTCAAGTCTCCAAGGACTCCAACAACTGTCTGGAGAGCAGTGATATCCCATACAGAGTGGCAGAGCTACCCCCTAGAGAGTGGCAGAGCTACCCCCTAGAGAGTGGCAGAGCTACCCCCTAGAGAGTGGCAGAGCTACCCCCTAGAGTGTGGCAGAGCTACCCCCTAGAGAGTGGCAGAGCTACCCCCTAGAGAGTGGCAGGACTACCCCTAGAGAGTGGCAGGACTACCCCCTAGAGAGTGGCAGAGCTACCCCCTAGAGAGTGGCAGAGCTACCCCCTAGAGAGTGGCAGAGCTACCCCCTAGAGAGTGGCAGAGCTACCCCCTAGAGAGTGGCAGGACTACCTCCTTGAGAGTGGCAGAGCTACCCCCTAGAGAGTGGGAGAGCTACCCCCTAGAGAGTGGCATGACTACCTCCTTGAGAGTGGCAGAGCTACCCCCTAGAGAGTGGGAGAGCTACCCCCTAGAGAGTGGCAGAGCTACCCCTAGAGAGTGGCAGAGCTACCCCCTAGAGAGTGGCATGACTACCCCCTTAGAGAGTGGCAGAGCTACCCCCTAGACAGTGGGGCTAAAATATATTTTCTACTAGTCATCTCTACTATGTGGCTGTTTGCATGTTGGCGTGTGTGTGTTGACCTCTGTGCTTGCCAGCCACTGAATGTGTGAGATTTGGTGCAGTGCTCATCATGTCCTAACTGAGGTGACGGCTCACCCATCTGCTGCCCTAGCAGGAGCACCAGCAGAAGTGTGTTCAGCCCCACTCAGAGCTCTCAGCCCCCGTGAGACAGACACTCTGCAAGGGGGCTATTAAACCTCCATCAGCTTTTCCAAAACCACAACCAATGGACAGACCCAGCAGAAGCCTTTATACTGTAACTGCCTCACAACAGTAATTATGTTCTCCTTATAAAGAAAGAGCTTATGTTTATCTAACAACCCCTTCTTATATCTCCCCTTTTCGTTCTCTCCCTCTCTCTTTCTCCCTATCAATTCAATTCAAATGGCTTTATTAGCATGTTAAACATATGTTTACATTGCCAAAGCAAGTGAAATAGAAAATGAAAAATTGTGAAATTAACAACATAAAATTAACATTAAACGTTACACTCACAAAAGTTCCAAAGGAATAGAGACAATAGAAATGTCATATTTTGTCTGTAAACAGTGTTGTAACGATGTGCAAATCGAGCAACCAATAAAGAACAAACACCATTGTAAATACAACATAAATATGGGTTGTAATTACAAAGGTGTTTGTTCTTCACTGATTGCCCTTTTCTTGTGGCAACAGGTCACAAATCGTGCTGCTGTGATGGCACACCGTGGTATTTTCACCCAGTAGATATGGAAGTGTATCAAAATCAGATTTGTTTTCAAATTCTTTGTGGGTCTGTGTAATCTAAGGGAAATACAGTGCCTTGCGAAATTATTCGGCCCCCTTGAACTTTGCGACCTTTTGCCACATTTCAGGCTTCAAACATAAAGATATAAAACTGTATATTTTTGTGAAGAATCAACAACAAGTGGGACACAATCATTGGAACGACATTTAGATATTGCAAACTTTTTTAACAAATCAAAACCTGAAAAATTCAAAACAGTTTTATATCTTTATGTTTGAATGAAATAAAACAAAGTTGCTGAATATTTTTGTGTCTCTAATAAGAATCAACAACAAGTGGGACACAATCATGAAGTGGAACGACATTTATTGGATATTGCAAACTTTTTTAACAAATCAAAACCTGAAAAATTGGGCGTGCAAATACAGTTTTATATCTTTATGTTTGAAGCCTGAAATGTGGCAAAAGGTCGCAAAGTTCAAGGGGGCCGAATACTTTCGCAAGGCACTGTATGTGTTTCTAATATGGTCATACATTTGGCAAGTGGTTAGGAAGTACAGCTCAGTTTCTCCCTCTCTCTCTCTTTATCTCCCTATTTTTTCTCCCTCTCTCTCTCTTTATCTCCCTATCTTTCTCTCCCTCTCTCTTTCTTTCTTTCATTCACTATTTCTCTCTTTCTTTCTTTCATTGACTATTTCTCTCTTTCACTCTTCTTCTCGCCCTCTCTCTCTCACTTTCTCTCACCCTCTCTCTGCTTCTATTTCAATCTCCCTCTCTGCTTCTATTTCAATCTCCCTCTGCTTCTATTTCAATCTCCCTCTCTGCTTCTATTTCAATCTCCCTCTCTGCTTCTATTTCAATAGCTCTCTCTCTCTCTCTCTCTCTCTCTCTCTCTCTCTCTCTCTCTCTCTCTCAATTCAATTCAATTCAATTCAAGGGGCTTTATTGGCATGGGAAACATATGTTAACATTGCCAAAGCAAGTGAGGTAGATAATATACAAAAGTGAAAATACAGTAAAAATTAACACTAAATATTACATTCACAGAAGTTCCAAAATAATAAAGACATTTCAAATGTCATATAGCTCACACTATATTTACAAAGGTGTTTGTTCTTCACTGGTTGCCCTTTTCTTGTGGCAACAGGTCAAAAATCTTGCTTCTGTGGTGGCACACTGGTATTTCACCTCTCTCTCTCTCTCTTTCCGATGCAGATCTGTGATAAGGAGTGGCACTATTACGTCATTAACGTGGAGTTTCCTGTGGTGACACTCTACGTGGACGGAGTGACCTACGACCCTTACCTGGTGACAGACGATTGGCCGATCCACCCCTCTCAGATTGACGTACAGCTCACTGTGGGCGCCTGCTGGCAAGGTGATGATGATGGTGATGATGACAATTACAATGACAATGATGATGAAAATGAAAATGATTATGATGAAAATGCAACTAGCTCTGTCTTAAGTCAGAATTAGATGTTTCTCAAAGTCAAATTTCAAAGTGTTTAATGTTAAGTTTAGGTATTAACTCAGAATTTTGTATTTATGTTTAAGGTTAGGCTCTGAATGGTTAAGGTAAGAGTTAAGGTGTGGGAAAGGCTTAAAACAAACATCTCAGCCTCCCGAGTGGCGCAGCGGTCTAAGCCACTACATCGCTGTGTTTGATCCCAGGCTGTGTCACAACTGGCCGTAAACGGGAGTCCCATAGGGCAGTGCATAATTGTCCCAGTGTCGTCCGTGTTAAGGGAGGGTTTGGCTGGGGGAGCTTTACTTGGCTCATCTCGCTCTAGCGACTCCTTGTGGTGGGCTGGGCGGCTGCAGGCTGACTTCGGTCGTCAGTTGAACAATTTCCTTCGACACGTTGGTGAGGCTGGCTTCCGAGTTAAGTTAAGCGGGTCACGTTTCGGAGGACGCGTGATTCGACCTTCGCCTCTTACGAGCCCATTGGGGAGTTGCAGCAATGAGACAAGATTGTAATTGGATTGATATCACGATATTTGGGGGGTGGGTAAAATTACAACAGAAAAAATATATATATACAGTACTAGTTAAAAGTTTGGAAACACCTACTCATTCAAGTTTTTTTTAAACTATTTTCTACATTGTAGAATAATAGTGAAGACATCAACACTATGAAATAACACATATGGGCATTATCTCAACCAGCTTCACCTGGAATGCTTTTCCAACAGTCTTGTAGGAGTTCCCACATATGCTGAGCCCTTGTTGGTGCTTTTCCTTCACTCTGCGGTCCAACTCAACCCAAGCCAGCTCAATTGGGTTGAGGTCAGGTGATTGTGGAGGCCAGGTCATCTGATAAAATACCCCATCACTCTCCTCCTTGGGCAAATAGACCTTACATGGCCTGTAGGTGTGTTGGGTCGTCCTGTTGAAAAACCAATGATAGTCTCTCTAAGCGCTAACCAGATGGGATGGCGCATCACTGCAGAGTACTGTGGTAGCCATGCTGGTCAAATGTGCCTTGAATTTTAAATAAATTACAGACAGTGTCACCAGCAAAGCACCCCCACACCATCAGACTTCCTCCTCCATGCTTCACGGTGGGAACCACACATGCAGAGATCATCCGTTCACCTTCTCTGCATCTCACAAAGACAAACCCGTTGGAACCAAAAATCTCAAATTTGGACTTATCACACCAAAGGACAGGGTGCCACCGGTCTAATGTCCATTGGTCATGTTTCTTTGCCCAAGTAAGTATCGTCTTCTTATTGGTGTCCTTTAGTAGTGATTTCTTAGCAGCAATTTGACCATGAAGGCCTGATTCTTTTACCAAATCTTCTGTCTACCATCCCTACCCTGTCACAACACAACTGATTTGTTTCCACATCTCCCAATGTCCTCAGACATGAATGGACATCGAATACTGACTTGTATCATGGGTGACCTGGCTGGAAAATGATGACGATAATAAAAATGATGACGATCCGCAACCAATGTCTTGCCCCTGTTATGTGCCCCTATTGACTGGTTCTATGTGAGAAAATGTTTTGGGGATCTGCCATGACAGTTGATCAATTAGGCCGACTGGACAAGTAGTGTATCAGATTTTCTCTCTCCAGACCAAAGATAACAATGGCTGTCTTCGAAGTGCTGTGTGCATAACATGTATTTTTGACCATGAATGAACCTAACTGCCGGAAGCTTTCATCCATATTCGATGCACAATGAAGATGAAAAGTGGAGATACAATCAAGCTGTCTTCAGCAACGCCTGATGCCCAGTTAAAAGTTCACTTCTCCTACTCTAGAGCCTACTATTAGCTAAATGACTGTATGAATGTGTCTAATGATGTGTAGCCATAAATGTTGTGCAGAGATAGATCAGGCCATTTTCAACAGGGTGGAATGACAGGAGGTGAGGAGAAGAGAGGAGGAAAGGAGAGGTGAGGAGAAGAGGAGGGGAAAGGAGAGGTGGGGAGAAGAGAGGAGGAAAGGAGAGATGAGGAGAAGAGAGGAGAGGAGGCGAGAAGACGAGAGGAGGGTAGGACAGGAGATGAGATGAGAGGAGGAGAGGAGAGGAGAGGAGAGGAGAGGAGAGGAGAGGAGAGGAGAGGAGAGGAGAGGAGAGGAGAGGAGAGAGGAGAGGGGCGGATCATTTTTTGGCAGATGGGGTTGAATGGCTGATGGAGTTGAATGGCTGATGGAGTTGAATGGCAGATAGAGTTGAATGGCAGATCAGTTTTTTGGCAGATGGGGTTGAATGGCTGATGGAGTTGAATGGCTGATGGAGTTGAATGGCTGATGGAGTTGAATGGCAGATAGAGTTGAATGGCAGATGGAGTTGAATGGATGATGGAGTTGAATGGCTGATGGAGTTGAATGGATGATGGAGTTGAATGGAGATGGAGTTGAATGGATGATGGAGTTGAATGGCTGATGGAGTTGAATGGCTGATGGAGTTGAATGGCAGATAGAGTTGAATGGATGATGGAGTTGAATGGCTGATGGAGTTGAATGGCAGATAGAGTTGAATGGATGATGGAGTTGAATGGCAGATAGAGTTGAATGGATGATGGAGTTGAATGGCTGATGGAGTTGAATGGCTGATGGAGTTGAATGGCAGATAGAGTTGAATGGATGATGGAGTTGAATGGCAGATAGAGTTGAATGGATGATGGAGTTGAATGGCTGATGGAGTTGAATGGCAGATAGAGTTGAATGGCAGATAGAGTTGAATGGCAGATAGAGTTGAATGGATGATAGAGTTGAATGGCAGATAGAGTTGAATGGCAGATAGAGTTGAATGGCAGATAGAGTTGAATGGATGATGGAGTTGTGTGGCCCTGAAGAAGGGATTAGAAGACCTTGAATAGAGGAGGAGGTCAGCGACCATTAGGCCTCTCTGAAGGGAACTAAGCCCTCAGTAACCACCCTGTTATCTTTACACAGTGCTATTAGCTCTGACGATTGCCTTTTCAAAGGCTTTAGCTGCGAGCGGACTGCCTTATTGACGAGCTCAATGTGCCACTGACAAGCTCTAGTGAAAGTTGCTTCAAACTTCATGAGGAGTCTGGCTGCTTTCTGGGGTAATCACAGCTGAAGAATGATTATTCTCCCTGGCTGTGAAGGAATTTGCGACTTGATTTGTTCGTTTTACATTATCGTTTTATAAGTGCTCAGTAGCATAATGCATAGCTTCTCTGCGCTAGTGGTGACAGGATTGAAAGAATGAGGATGTGAAACTGTGTGATGGAATTGGCATTTTAGAGGGAAAGAAATTAACAAGTAATAAGGGAAGGAAAATAGAAAGAAGTTTCATGGAAAAAGCTCAGAATGTGTCAATACAGTCAATGGTGTCACGCCTTGGTCATTGTATCTTGTGTTTTTGTTATATGTTTGGGTAGGCCAGGGTGTGACATGGGTTTATATGTTGTGTTTCGTATTGGGGTTTGTATTAATTGGGAGTGTGTATTATTAGGGGTGTGTCTAGTTAGGCTTGGCTGCCTGAGGCGATTCCTAATTGGAGTCAGCTGATTCTCGTTGTCTCGGATTGGGAACCGTATTTAGGCAGCCTGAGTGCGCGTTGTATTTCGTGGGTGATTGTACCTGTCTCTGTGTTAGTCACCAGATAGGCTGTATTAGTTTCACTCGTTTGTTGTTTTCGTATTTTCAGTTATTTCATGTACCGCTATTTTCTTCATTAAAAGTCATGAGTAACCTACACGCTGCATTTCGGTCTGACTCTCTTCAAACAGCAGACGAATATCATTACAGAATCACCCACCACGATTCACAGACCCAGCAGCGTGTGAACTGACCCAGAGCGAGTGCAGGAGCCCTTCTGGGATTCCCTACAGCAATGCGAAGAGGGCTATACACGGATGGAATCGAAAAGGAAAGCACTGCTATACAGAGCGAAAACCGTAGGTAACGGGGAAAGCGCAGAGAGAGAGTGGCAGAGTCAGGAGTCAGACCTGAGCCTACTCTCCCTGTTAATTGTGAGGAGCAGCAATATGAGGACTTCTGGTCTTGGGAGATGATATTAGACGGAAAAGGACCCTGGGCGCAGCCGGGAGAATATCGCCGTCCCAAGGAGGAAATAGAAGTAGCTAAAGCGGAGAGGCGTGAGTATGAGGAGGCAGCACTGCGATGCGGTTGGAAACCGGAAAGTCACCCCAAAAAATTTATTGGGTAGGGGGCTAAAAGGGAGAATAGTTATGCCAGGTAGGAAACCTGCGCATACTCCCTGTGCTCACCGTTGGGCTAGAGAGACCGGGCAGGCACCATGTTATGCTATGGAGCGCACGGTGTTTCCAGTGCGGGTGCAGAGCCAGCTGCGACACATACCAGCCCTTCCTATTGGCCGGGCTAGAGTGGGCATCGAGCCAGGTAAGCTTGGGCAGGCTCGGTGCTCAAGAGCTCCAGTGCGCCTGCACGGTCCGGTCTATCCAGAGCCACCTCTACACACCAGTCCTCCGGTAGCAGCTCCCCGCACCAGGCTTCCTGTGCGTGTCCTCGCGCCAGTACCACCAGTTCCAGCACCACGCACCAGGCCTCCAGTGCGCCTCGCCTGTTCAGCGCAGCCAGTGCTTTTCTCCCCTCCTGCGCTGCCGGAGTCTCCTGTCTGTCCAGCGCCACCAGTGATCCCAGTCGGCCCAGCGCGTCCAGTGCGCATCGCCTGTTCAGCACAGCCAGTGCTTTTCTCCCCTCCTGTGCTATCGGAGTCTCCAGCCTGTTCAGCTCAGCCAGAGCCTTTCTCCTCTCCTGCGCTGCCGGAGTCTCATGTCTGCCCAGCGCCGCCAGTGCTCCCAGTCGGCCCAGCGCGTCCAGTGCGCCTCGCCTGTTCAGCGCAGCCAGAGCTTTTCTCCTCTCCTGCACTGTTGGAGTCTCCCGCCTGTTCAGCGCAGCCAGAGCCTTTCTCCTCTCCTGCGCTGCTGGAGTCTCCTGTCTGCCCAGCGCCGCCAGTCGGCCCAGCGTCACCAGTCTGCCAGGATCCACCAGAAGTGCCAGTCTGCCAGGATCCGCCAGAAGTGCCAGTCTGCCAAGATCTTCTAGATCGGCCAGACAACCTTAATCATCCAGGTCCACCAGCCAGCCTGAGCTTCCTCTCAGTACTGAGCTTCCTCTCAGTACTAGGCTCCCTCTCTGTACTGGGCTCCCTCTCAGTACCGAGCTTCCTCTCAGTACTGGGCTCCCTCTCAGTACTGGGCTCCCTCTCAGTACTGGGCTCCCTCTCAGTACCGGGCTTCCCCTCAGTACCGGGCTTCCCCTCAGTACCGGGCTTCCCCTCAGTACCGGGCTTCCCCTCAGTACCGGGCTTCCCCTCAGTACCGGGCTACTTTGGTCCCGGGCTGCCCCTCTGTCCCGGGCTGCCCCTCTGTCCCGGGCTGCCCCTCTGTCCCGAGCTGCCCCTCTGTCCCGAGCTGCCCCTCTGTCCCGAGCTGCCCCTCTGTCCCGAGCTGCCCCTCGGTCCCGAGCTGCCCCTCAGTTATGTGGGGATCAGGGTGAGGACTATTAGGCCATGGTTGGCGGAGAAGGTGGATTATCCTAGGACGCGAAGGGGAGGAACTAGGACATTTATGGAGTGGGGTTCACGTCCCGAGCTAGAACCGCCACCATGGACAGACGCCCACCCGGACCCTCCCTATGCTCTTGAGGTGCGTCCCGGAGTCCGCACTTTAGGGGGGGGGGTTCTGTCACGCCTTGGTCATTGTATCTTGTGTTTTTGTTATATGTTTGGGTAGGCCAGGGTGTGACATGGGTTTATATGTTGTATTTCGTATTGGGGTTTGTATTAATTGGGAGTGTGTATTATTAGGGGTGTGTCTAGTTAGGCTTGGCTGCCTGAGGCGATTCCTAATTGGAGTCAGCTGATTCTAGTTGTCTCGGATTGGGAACCGTATTTAGGTAGCCTGTGTGCGCGTTGTATTTCGTGGGTGATTGTACCTGTCTTAGTGTTAGTCACCAGATAGGCTGTATTAGTTTCACTCGTTTGTTGTTTTCGTATTTTCAGTTATTTCATGTACCGCTATTTTCTTCATTAAAAGTCATGAGTAACCTACACGCTGCATTTCGGTCTGACTCTCTTCAAACAGCAGACGAATATCATTACAAATGGACTATTCTTCATGCCAGTGGATTGAGAGTGTGCACTCTGTGTGTGTTTATCACGCAGACCATGCAGTGCATGCAATGCTGCAGTGCATGCAGACAGAGGCCAGGCTGCAGTTTAACCCCCCCCCTCTCTCTCCTAATGATCTCCTGAAGGCAATTAGAATTGTATGTGGTGTGGTGCTGCCAACAGGCTCACAGTGAGAAATTACCTGGAATCAGTGGCCTGTCTCCAGCCCATATGCCTAGTAATGTCACAGACAGTACAGTAACAGTAACATTAGTAGAGAGAGAGGGGAGGACTCAGGACCTGTCTGGTTGAAGTACATGCTGGGAGACCTGAAGCATACGAAGGCCTTTAACAGTGAGATTGCTGTGTGCTACTGTCACTCATTACTGACTTTTTAGTCATTGGCTATTGAGGGTTCTGAAAGGATTTCCTTTCGTTCTACATAATAATAGTGTAACTGTATTTAGTTATTATTCTTGAACTGTCACCTCTGTGTGTAGGTGGTGAGGTTACGAAGCCGCGGTTCACTCAGTACTTCCGAGGTAGTCTGTCAGGGCTGACCATCAGGCCAGGAAAGATAGAGAGCCAGAAAGTGATCTCCTGTCTACAGGCCTGTAAGGAAGGACTGGACATCAACTCACTGGAGAGCCTGGGCAAGGGCATTAAGGTAAGGCAACAGAAACACACACACACACACAGAGACACACAAACACATTCAAATGCTGATACATTGCATTCAGAAAGTATTCAGACCCCTTGATTCTTTCCACATTTTGTTACCTTACAGTTTTGTTAGGAATTTAATTTAATTGTTTTTTTCCCTTATCAATTTACACATAATTCCCCATAAAGAAAGATCTAAAAAAAGGTTTTTAGAATTTTTTTGCACATTTATTACAAATAAAAAACTGAAATATCACATTTTCTCAAAGGTTCTCCCATTAACACAGATAAACTCTGGAGCTCTGTCAGAGTGACCATCGGGTTCTCTGTCCACTCCCTGACCAAGGCCCTTCTCCCCTGATTGCTCAGTTTGGCCGGGCAGCCAGCTCAAGGAAGAGTCTTGGTGGTTCCAAACTTCTTCCATTTAAGAATGATGGAGGCCACTGTGTTCCTGGGGATCTTCAATGCTGCAGAAGATTTTTGTTACCCTTCCCCAGATCTGTGCCTCGACACAATCCTGTCTTGGAGCTCTATGGATAATTATTTCAACCTCATAGCTTGGTATTTGCTCTGACATGCACTGTCAACTGTGGTACCCTATATAGACAGGTCTAGACAGCCTTTCAAAATCATGTTCTATCAATTGAATGTACCACAGGTGGAATCAAGTTGTAGAAACATCTCAAGTATGATTAATGGAAACACGATGCAATTGAGCTCAATTTTGAGTCCCATAGCAAAGGGTCTGAATACTTAGTAGATAAGGTATTTCATTTATTTATTTATTTTTTATAAATTTGCAAACATTTCTAAAAACCTGTTTTTGCTTTGTTATTATGGTGTATTGTGTGTAGATGGATAAGGGGGGGAAAGTATTTCATCCATTTTAGAATATGGCTGTGTCTGCCGACCCAGGAAAAAGGGATGGGGTCTGAATACTTTCCGAATGCACTGTGTTGCTCTCTTTGGTACAGAAAGCCCATCCCCCTCTCCCTGCCTCCCCCTTTCCTCCTTCAACTAGGCTGCTGTGGTCAGAGAGACGTCGTAAATTCCTGAGGATCTCTTCATGGACACAGTATAGAGAGAGTACATTTTCATAGAGAACAAAGGAATTTCTCCCACCTCACAGAACTCGAGGTCCGAACAAATTTCATGTTCTGGAGAAAGTTGAAAAGATTGGTGAAGAATCCAGCTACGAACTGGTCCATTTATTACAACTTGGGAAGCTCATGGGAGACGGTGTGGCCACATTACCATAACGCTGTTTATATCATAGACTCAGATATGAGGTTTACATCTAATTGTTGTATAAGATGAATGAGTGAGTGAGTATGATACTGTTTGTAAAATTGTGTAATATGATTCTGGACTGTTTAATGAAGGAAAATACAATTCCCTTTTGACTTGAACTAAATCAGAGGACCGCTCCTGAGCCAAGTAAGGGTCAGACATCCTGGGACAGCGCCTTTCCTGCAATTCCGAATAAAACCCAACTTTGAGAAATTATCACCACACCATGTTTTTCTCCATTAGGAGAAGACAAAGGTTGTAGACCATTGCTGAATCTTTTAACCAGACCACGTGGTTAAACTCTTCGACTATCGATACCGACAGAAGAAGAACAAGTCTTTGATATTAATTACTAGTCTGCAGCTAGGAATTCGGTATCATTGAACGCGAAGCACGACAACCGCCGAAACATCCATCTATAACGAAATGAATTAATGTCACTCTGAACTACCCACTATAACCACGACATAGAGAGAGAGGGAGAGAGACGGACAATTCTACAAAAGAAACAAACTTTTCACCAACGATCAAGACGACACACTGAGCATAAATATATATATTGATTGCAATTGTCCCGAATGAGTGAGCATTCATGTGGAAAGGATTAGCATTTCAATTGTTATAATTATCACTTTGTAGTGACTTCTTTTGTCTAACAAGCCACCATGCCGGTTTAGCTCACTAGGGCACATTCTCATTTCATGTAACCACATTTACCTTGTTTGTTTGTTTATGCATTTCTGTAAATTACTTAGTTAGTAATAAATACATTATTTAAGACAATTGATGTATGGATGACTCATAGTGAAGACAATTTACGATGAATGAGACTAACGTGAGGTAAAGTAAATAATTAATTCATTTGAAGACCAATTGATCAAATAAAATATCTGAAACGTTATTTTAGGAAATTATAACTTTGTAATCTGAATATTTTTCCTTGGTATCCCGACTTCCTAGTTAATTACAGTTACATGATTAATTAGTTGATCGTGTAGTACTAATTACAGAGCATCTTTGATCAAAAATATAAGTGATAGTAAAGACACGACAATACTGAACAAAAATATAAACGCAACATGCAACAATTTAAAAGATGTTACAAAGTTACAGTTCATAGAAGGACATCAGTCAATTTAAATAAATTCATTAGGCCCTAATTTCACATGACTGGGCAGAGGTCAGCCATGGGTGGGCCTGGAAGGGAATAGGCCCACCCACTTGGGAGCCAGGCCCACCCACTTGGGAGCCAGGCCCACCCACTTGGGAGCCAGGCCCACCCACTTGGGAGCCAGGCCCACCCACTTGGGAGCCAGGCACACCCACTTGGGAGCCAGGCCCACCCACTTGGGAGCCAGGCCCACCCACTTGGGAGCCAGGCCCACCCACTTGCCCACTTGGGAGCCAGGCCCACCCACTTGGGAGCCAGGCACACCCACTTGGGAGCCAGGCACACCCACTTGGGAGCCAGGCCCACCCACTTGGGAGCCAGGCCCACCCACTTGGGAGCCAGGCTCACCCACTTGGGAGCCAGGCACATCCACTTGGGAGCCAGGCACACCCACTTGGGAGCCAGGCCCACCCACTTGGGAGCCAGGCCCACCCACTTGGGAGCCAGGCACACCCACTTGGGAGCCAGGCCCACCCACTTGGGAGCCTGGCCCACCCACTTGGGAGCCAGGCCCACCCTCTTGGGTGCCAGGCACATCCACTTGGGAGCCAGGCCCACCCACTTGGGAGCCAGGCCCACCCACTTGGGAGCCAGGCCCACCCACTTGGGAGCCAGGCCACCCACTTGGGAGCCAGGCCCACCCACTTGGGAGCCAGGCCCACCCACTTGGGAGCCAGGCCCACCCACTTGGGAGCCAGGCCCACACACTTGGGAGCCAGGCCCACCCACTTGGGAGCCAGGCACATCCACTTGGGAGCCAGGCACACCCACTTGGGAGCCAGGCCCACCCACTTGGGAGCCAGGCCCACCCACTTGGGAGCCAGGCCCACCCACTTGGGAGCCAGGCACACCCACTTGGGAGCCAGGCCCACCCACTTGGGAGCCAGGCCCACCCACTTGGGAGCCAGGCACACCCACTTGGGAGCCAGGCCCACCCACTTGGGAGCCAGGCCCACCCACTTGGGAGCCAGGCCCACCCACTTGGGAGCCAGGCCCACCCACTTGGGAGCCAGGCACACCCACTGGGGAACCCGGCCCAGCCAATCAGAATTTGTTTTTCCCACAAAAATGTTTATTACAGGCAGAAGTACTCCTCAGCAGCACCGCTCCTCAGAGGATCCCACAGGGGAAGAAGGCCGATGTGGAGGTCCTGGGTTGGTGTGGTTACACGTGGTCTGCGGTTGTGTAGCTGGTTGAACGTACTGCCAAATTCTCTAAAATGATGCTGGAGGCAGTTTATGGTAGAAGAATTAACTTAAAGTTTCTGTCAACAGCTCTGGTGGACATTCCTGCAGTCAGCGGTCACCATTGTACACTCCCTCAAAACTTGAAACATCTGTGGCATTGTGTTGTGTGACAAAACTGCACATTTGGATGGATTTTCTTGGCAAAGGGATGTAAACAAATGTGTGATCATTTGAGAGAAATATGCTTTTGTTATTGTGGAACATTTCTGGGATCTTTTATTTCAGCTCATGAATTATGGGACCAACACTTTCATTTTTTGTTCAGTATAGATAGATTCAAGCAAATGTTAAAACACTTAGTTTCCCCTCCCTTCCCTCTCTTTCCTCCTCTACCCCCTTTATATCCCCCTTCCATCTTTTCTTCCTCCCCCCTTCAAGCCTGAAGTTGATTCATCTCCCAGTAGAGAGAGAGGGAGGAGATAAAAAGAAGAGAGGCCTTATGATAGAGATAGACAGGGTGTAAGAGAGAGAAAGAGAGGTAAAACTGCAGGGCTAGTTCACTTGATCTTTTTCAAATGATTTCCTTTTCTTTTTGTGGCAACACTTTTCAACGGGTCTCCTGAGTCCAGTAGAGCTTAAGGACAGTGTTTAGGATCCGGTGGGACGCTTGACAATGCAATCACAGGAGAAGGAGAGGATGAGAGGAGAGGGGGGGGGCAGAGGGATAAAAGGAAATGGAGAGAGCCCCCTGAAGCGTTGTGTCTTTGCTGCTGTGTGTGAATGAGGCTGTGGTATCAGCAGCATAAAGCCTCTTCTGTGAGACTGAGACTCAGTGCATCACGTCCCCTGGGACCCAGAGTGTGTCTGAGCAACACAAGAGGCTTATGATCCCTGAAACAGAGAAAAAGAATGAACACACACTCGTGATGTACACTCAAACACCCTCAGTCAGACACACACTTATGTTGTACACACATATTTCGACACAGTCAGACACAAAATTGTTTCAGTGTGTGTTAAACTGTGGTCAAGTCTGATGTGCTCCCTTTCTCTTTCTCTCTCTCTGTTTTTCTCTGTCTTTCACTTACTTCCCTCTCTCTCTCTCTCAGTTCCACTTCAACCCAGCCCAGTCGATCCTGGTGATGGAGGGAGAGGATCTGGAGAACATGAACGCTGCTCTGAGGAAGGTCTCCTACATCAACTCCCGCCAGTTTCCCACACCGGGCATCAGACGCCTGCACATCTCAACCTCAGTACAGTACGCAAGGCTCCTTCTACCTTTACTACTGACCTTAACATAATCTCTAGCTGTCTCTCTCCAGTCTTTCCTGTCCTTCATCCACCTCACATTATGACTGGATAAGGTCTTATCTCTCCTGTCCTTCATCCACCTCACATTATGACTGGATAAGGTCTTCTCTCTCCTGTCTCTCCTGTCCTTCATCCACCTCACATTATGACTGGATAAGGTCTTCTCTCTCCTGTCTCTCCTGTCCTTCATCCACCTCAAGTTATGTCTGGATAAGGTCTTGTCTCTCCTGTCCTTCATCCACCTCACATTATGACTGGATAAGGTCTTGTCTCTCCTGTCCTTCATCCACCTCACATTATGACTGGATAAGGTCTTCTCTCTCCTGTCCTTCGTCCACCTCACATTATGCCTGGATAAGGTCTTCTCTCTCCTGTCTCTCCTGTCCTTCATCCACCTCACATTATGACTGGATAAGGTCTTCTCTCTCATGTCTCTCCTGTCCTTCATCCACCTCACATTATGACTGGATAAGGTATTCTCTCTCCTGTCCTTCATCCACCTCACATTATGACTGGATAAGGTATTCTTTCTCCTGTCTCTCCTGTCCTTCATCCACCTCACAATATGACTGGATAAGGTCTTCTCTCTCCTGTCTCTCCTGTCCTTCATCCACCTCACATTATGACTGGATAAGGTCTTCTCTCTCCTGTCTCTCCTGTCCTTCATCCACCTCACATTATGACTGGATAAGGTCTTTCTCTCTCCTGTCCTTCATCCACCTCACATTATGTCTGGATAAGGTCTTCTCTCTCCTGTCTCTCCTGTCCTTCATCCACCTCACATTATGACTGGATAAGGTCTTCTCTCTCCTGTCCTTCATCCACCTCACATTATGTCTGGATAAGGTCTTCTCTCTCCTGTCTCTCCTGTCCTTCATCCACCTCACATTATGACTGGATAAGGTCTTCTCTCTCCTGTCCTTCATCCACCTCACATTATGACTGGATAAGGTCTTCTCTCTCCTGTCCTTCGTCCACCTCACATTATGCCTGGATAAGGTCTTCTCTCTTCTGTCTCTCCTGTCCTTCATCCACCTCACATTATGACTGGATAAGGTATTCTTTCTCCTGTCTCTCCTGTCCTTCATCCACCTCACATTATGCCTGGATAAGGTCTTCTCTCTCCTGTCTCTCCTGTCCTTCATCCACCTCACAATATGACTGGATAAGGTCTTCTCTCTCCTGTCTCTCCTGTCCTTCATCCACCTCACATTATGACTGGATAAGGTCTTCTCTCTCCTGTCTCTCCTGTCCTTCATCCACCTCACATTATGACTGGATAAGGTCTTCTCTCTCCTGTCTCTCCTGTCCTTCATCCACCTCACATTATGACTGGATAAGGTCTTCTCTCTCCTGTCCTTCATCCACCTCACATTATGACTGGATAAGGTATTCTCTCTCCTGTCTCTCCTGTCCTTCATCCACCTCACATTATGACTGGATAAGGTCTTCTCTCTCCTGTCTCTCCTGTCCTTCATCCACCTCAAGTTATGTCTGGATAAGGTCTTGTCTCTCCTGTCCTTCATCCACCTCACATTATGACTGGATAAGGTCTTGTCTCTCCTGTCCTTCATCCACCTCACATTATGACTGGATAAGGTCTTCTCTCTCCTGTCCTTCGTCCACCTCACATTATACCTGGATAAGGTCTTCTCTCTCCTGTCTCTCCTGTCCTTCATCCACCTCACATTATGACTGGATAAGGTCTTCTCTCTCATGTCTCTCCTGTCCTTCATCCACCTCACATTATGACTGGATAAGGTCTTCTCTCTCCTGTCCTTCATCCACCTCACATTATGACTGGATAAGGTATTCTTTCTCCTGTCTCTCCTGTCCTTCATCCACCTCACATTATGCCTGGATAAGGTCTTCTCTCTCCTGTCTCTCCTGTCCTTCATCCACCTCACAATATGACTGGATAAGGTCTTCTCTCTCCTGTCTCTCCTGTCCTTCATCCACCTCACATTATGACTGGATAAGGTCTTCTCTCTCCTGTCTCTCCTGTCCTTCATCCACCTCACATTATGACTGGATAAGGTCTTCTCTCTCCTGTCCTTCATCCACCTCACATTATGTCTGGATAAGGTCTTCTCTCTCCTGTCTCTCCTGTCCTTCATCCACCTCACATTATGACTGGATAAGGTCTTCTCTCTCCTGTCCTTCATCCACCTCACATTATGTCTGGATAATGTCTTCTCTCCTGTCTCTCCTGTCCTTCATCCACCTCACATTATGACTGGATAAGGTCTTATCTCTCCTGTCCTTCATCCACCTCACATTATGACTGGATAAGGTCTTCTCTCTCCTGTCTCTCCTGTCCTTCATCCACCTCACATTATGACTGGATAAGGTCTTCTCTCTCCTGTCTCTCCTGTCCTTCATCCACCTCAAGTTATGTCTGGATAAGGTCTTGTCTCTCCTGTCCTTCATCCACCTCACATTATGACTGGATAAGGTCTTGTCTCTCCTGTCCTTCATCCACCTCACATTATGACTGGATAAGGTCTTCTCTCTCCTGTCCTTCGTCCACCTCACATTATGCCTGGATAAGGTCTTCTCTCTCCTGTCTCTCCTGTCCTTCATCCACCTCACATTATGACTGGATAAGGTCTTCTCTCTCATGTCTCTCCTGTCCTTCATCCACCTCACATTATGACTGGATAAGGTATTCTCTCTCCTGTCCTTCATCCACCTCACATTATGACTGGATAAGGTATTCTTTCTCCTGTCTCTCCTGTCCTTCATCCACCTCACAATATGACTGGATAAGGTCTTGTCTCTCCTGTCCTTCATCCACCTCACATTATGACTGGATAAGGTCTTCTCTCTCCTGTCTCTCCTGTCCTTCATCCACCTCACATTATGACTGGATAAGGTCTTCTCTCTCCTGTCCTTCATCCACCTCACATTATGTCTGGATAAGGTCTTCTCTCTCCTGTCTCTCCTGTCCTTCATCCACCTCACATTATGACTGGATAAGGTCTTCTCTCTCCTGTCCTTCATCCACCTCACATTATGTCTGGATAAGGTCTTCTCTCTCCTGTCTCTCCTGTCCTTCATCCACCTCACATTATGACTGGATAAGGTCTTCTCTCTCCTGTCCTTCATCCACCTCACATTATGACTGGATAAGGTATTCTCTCTCCTGTCTCTCCTGTCCTTCATCCACCTCACATTATGACTGGATAAGGTCTTCTCTCTCCTGTCTCTCCTGTCCTTCATCCACCTCAAGTTATGTCTGGATAAGGTCTTGTCTCTCCTGTCCTTCATCCACCTCACATTATGACTGGATAAGGTCTTGTCTCTCCTGTCCTTCATCCACCTCACATTATGACTGGATAAGGTCTTCTCTCTCCTGTCCTTCGTCCACCTCACATTATGCCTGGATAAGGTCTTCTCTCTTCTGTCTCTCCTGTCCTTCATCCACCTCACATTATGACTGGATAAGGTCTTCTCTCTCATGTCTCTCCTGTCCTTCATCCACCTCACATTATGACTGGATAAGGTCTTCTCTCTCCTGTCCTTCATCCACCTCACATTATGACTGGATAAGGTATTCTTTCTCCTGTCTCTCCTGTGGATAAGTCTTCTCTCCTGTCCTTCATCCACCTCACATTATGCCTGGATAAGGTCTTCTCTCTCCTGTCTCTCCTGTCCTTCATCCACCTCACAATATGACTGGATAAGGTCTTCTCTCTCCTGTCTCTCCTGTCCTTCATCCACCTCACATTATGACTGGATAAGGTCTTCTCTCTCCTGTCTCTCCTGTCCTTCATCCACCTCACATTATGACTGGATAAGGTCTTCTCTCTCCTGTCTCTCCTGTCCTTCATCCACCTCACATTATGACTGGATAAGGTCTTCTCTCTCCTGTCCTTCATCCACCTCACATTATGACTGGATAAGGTATTCTCTCTCCTGTCTCTCCTGTCCTTCATCCACCTCAAGTTATGTCTGGATAAGGTCTTGTCTCTCCTGTCCTTCATCCACCTCACATTATGACTGGATAAGGTCTTCTCTCTCCTGTCTCTCCTGTCCTTCATCCACCTCAAGTTATGTCTGGATAAGGTCTTGTCTCTCCTGTCCTTCATCCACCTCACATTATGACTGGATAAGGTCTTGTCTCTCCTGTCCTTCATCCACCTCACATTATGACTGGATAAGGTCTTCTCTCTCCTGTCCTTCGTCCACCTCACATTATGCCTGGATAAGGTCTTCTCTCTCCTGTCTCTCCTGTCCTTCATCCACCTCACATTATGACTGGATAAGGTCTTCTCTCTCATGTCTCTCCTGTCCTTCATCCACCTCACATTATGACTGGATAAGGTCTTCTCTCTCCTGTCCTTCATCCACCTCACATTATGACTGGATAAGGTATTCTTTCTCCTGTCTCTCCTGTCCTTCATCCACCTCACATTATGCCTGGATAAGGTCTTCTCTCTCCTGTCTCTCCTGTCCTTCATCCACCTCACAATATGACTGGATAAGGTCTTCTCTCTCCTGTCTCTCCTGTCCTTCATCCACCTCACATTATGACTGGATAAGGTCTTCTCTCTCCTGTCTCTCCTGTCCTTCATCCACCTCACATTATGACTGGATAAGGTCTTCTCTCTCCTGTCCTTCATCCACCTCACATTATGTCTGGATAAGGTCTTCTCTCTCCTGTCTCTCCTGTCCTTCATCCACCTCACATTATGACTGGATAAGGTCTTCTCTCTCCTGTCCTTCATCCACCTCACATTATGACTGGATAAGGTATTCTCTCTCCTGTCTCTCCTGTCCTTCATCCACCTCAAGTTATGTCTGGATAAGGTCTTGTCTCTCCTGTCCTTCATCCACCTCACATTATGACTGGATAAGGTCTTCTCTCTCCTGTCTCTCCTGTCCTTCATCCACCTCAAGTTATGTCTGGATAAGGTCTTGTCTCTCCTGTCCTTCATCCACCTCACATTATGACTGGATAAGGTCTTGTCTCTCCTGTCCTTCATCCACCTCACATTATGACTGGATAAGGTCTTCTCTCTCCTGTCCTTCGTCCACCTCACATTATGCCTGGATAAGGTCTCTCTCCTGTCTCTCCTGTCCTTCATCCACCCACATTATGACTGGATAAGGTCTTCTCTCTCATGTCTCTCCTGTCCTTCATCCACCTCACATTATGACTGGATAAGGTCTTCTCTCTCCTGTCCTTCATCCACCTCACATTATGACTGGATAAGGTATTCTTTCTCCTGTCTCTCCTGTCCTTCATCCACCTCACATTATGCCTGGATAAGGTCTTCTCTCTCCTGTCTCTCCTGTCCTTCATCCACCTCACAATATGACTGGATAAGGTCTTCTCTCTCCTGTCTCTCCTGTCCTTCATCCACCTCACATTATGACTGGATAAGGTCTTCTCTCTCCTGTCTCTCCTGTCCTTCATCCACCTCACATTATGACTGGATAAGGTCTTCTCTCTCCTGTCCTTCATCCACCTCACATTATGTCTGGATAAGGTCTTCTCTCTCCTGTCTCTCCTGTCCTTCATCCACCTCACATTATGACTGGATAAGGTCTTCTCTCTCCTGTCCTTCATCCACCTCACATTATGTCTGGATAATGTCTTCTCTCTCCTGTCTCTCCTGTCCTTCATCCACCTCACATTATGACTGGATAAGGTCTTATCTCTCCTGTCCTTCATCCACCTCACATTATGACTGGATAAGGTCTTCTCTCTCCTGTCTCTCCTGTCCTTCATCCACCTCACATTATGACTGGATAAGGTCTTCTCTCTCCTGTCTCTCCTGTCCTTCATCCACCTCAAGTTATGTCTGGATAAGGTCTTGTCTCTCCTGTCCTTCATCCACCTCACATTATGACTGGATAAGGTCTTGTCTCTCCTGTCCTTCATCCACCTCACATTATGACTGGATAAGGTCTTCTCTCTCCTGTCCTTCGTCCACCTCACATTATGCCTGGATAAGGTCTTCTCTCTCCTGTCTCTCCTGTCCTTCATCCACCTCACATTATGACTGGATAAGGTCTTCTCTCTCATGTCTCTCCTGTCCTTCATCCACCTCACATTATGACTGGATAAGGTATTCTCTCTCCTGTCCTTCATCCACCTCACATTATGACTGGATAAGGTATTCTTTCTCCTGTCTCTCCTGTCCTTCATCCACCTCACAATATGACTGGATAAGGTCTTCTCTCTCCTGTCTCTCCTGTCCTTCATCCACCTCACATTATGACTGGATAAGGTCTTCTCTCTCCTGTCCTTCATCCACCTCACATTATGTCTGGATAAGGTCTTCTCTCTCCTGTCTCTCCTGTCCTTCATCCACCTCACATTATGACTGGATAAGGTCTTCTCTGTCTCATCCTGTCCTTCATCCACCTCACATTATGACTGGATAAGGTCTTCTCTCTCCTGTCTCTCCTGTCCTTCATCCACCTCACATTATGACTGGATAAGGTCTTCTCTCCTGTCTCTCCTGTCCTTCATCCACCTCACAATATGACTGGATAAGGTCTTCTCTCTCCTGTCTCTCCTGTCCTTCATCCACCTCACATTATGACTGGATAAGGTCTTCTCTCTCCTGTCTCTCCTGTCCTTCATCCACCTCACATTATGACTGGATAAGGTCTTCTCTCTCCTGTCCTTCATCCACCTCACATTATGTCTGGATAAGGTCTTCTCTCTCCTGTCTCTCCTGTCCTTCATCCACCTCACATTATGACTGGATAAGGTCTTCTCTCTCCTGTCCTTCATCCACCTCACATTATGACTGGATAAGGTATTCTCTCTCCTGTCTCTCCTGTCCTTCATCCACCTCAAGTTATGTCTGGATAAGGTCTTGTCTCTCCTGTCCTTCATCCACCTCACATTATGACTGGATAAGGTCTTCTCTCTCCTGTCTCTCCTGTCCTTCATCCACCTCAAGTTATGTCTGGATAAGGTCTTGTCTCTCCTGTCCTTCATCCACCTCACATTATGACTGGATAAGGTCTTGTCTCTCCTGTCCTTCATCCACCTCACATTATGACTGGATAAGGTCTTCTCTCTCCTGTCCTTCGTCCACCTCACATTATGCCTGGATAAGGTCTTCTCTCTCCTGTCTCTCCTGTCCTTCATCCACCTCACATTATGACTGGATAAGGTCTTCTCTCTCATGTCTCTCCTGTCCTTCATCCACCTCACATTATGACTGGATAAGGTCTTCTCTCTCCTGTCCTTCATCCACCTCACATTATGACTGGATAAGGTATTCTTTCTCCTGTCTCTCCTGTCCTTCATCCACCTCACATTATGCCTGGATAAGGTCTTCTCTCTCCTGTCTCTCCTGTCCTTCATCCACCTCACAATATGACTGGATAAGGTCTTCTCTCTCCTGTCTCTCCTGTCCTTCATCCACCTCACATTATGACTGGATAAGGTCTTCTCTCTCCTGTCTCTCCTGTCCTTCATCCACCTCACATTATGACTGGATAAGGTCTTCTCTCTCCTGTCCTTCATCCACCTCACATTATGTCTGGATAAGGTCTTCTCTCTCCTGTCTCTCCTGTCCTTCATCCACCTCACATTATGACTGGATAAGGTCTTCTCTCTCCTGTCCTTCATCCACCTCACATTATGTCTGGATAATGTCTTCTCTCTCCTGTCTCTCCTGTCCTTCATCCACCTCACATTATGACTGGATAAGGTCTTATCTCTCCTGTCCTTCATCCACCTCACATTATGACTGGATAAGGTCTTCTCTCTCCTGTCTCTCCTGTCCTTCATCCACCTCACATTATGACTGGATAAGGTCTTCTCTCTCCTGTCTCTCCTGTCCTTCATCCACCTCAAGTTATGTCTGGATAAGGTCTTGTCTCTCCTGTCTTCATCCACCTCACATTATGACTGGATAAGGTCTTGTCTCTCCTGTCCTTCATCCACCTCACATTATGACTGGATAAGGTCTTCTCTCTCCTGTCCTTCGTCCACCTCACATTATGCCTGGATAAGGTCTTCTCTCTCCTGTCTCTCCTGTCCTTCATCCACCTCACATTATGACTGGATAAGGTCTTCTCTCTCATGTCTCTCCTGTCCTTCATCCACCTCACATTATGACTGGATAAGGTATTCTCTCTCCTGTCCTTCATCCACCTCACATTATGACTGGATAAGGTATTCTTTCTCCTGTCTCTCCTGTCCTTCATCCACCTCACAATATGACTGGATAAGGTCTTCTCTCTCCTGTCTCTCCTGTCCTTCATCCACCTCACATTATGACTGGATAAGGTATTCTCTCTCCTGTCCTTCATCCACCTCACATTATGTCTGGATAAGGTCTTCTCTCTCCTGTCTCTCCTGTCCTTCATCCACCTCACATTATGACTGGATAAGGTCTTCTCTCTCCTGTCCTTCATCCACCTCACATTATGTCTGGATAAGGTCTTCTCTCTCCTGTCTCTCCTGTCCTTCATCCACCTCACATTATGACTGGATAAGGTCTTCTCTCTCCTGTCCTTCATCCACCTCACATTATGACTGGATAAGGTATTCTCTCTCCTGTCTCTCCTGTCCTTCATCCACCTCACATTATGACTGGATAAGGTCTTCTCTCTCCTGTCTCTCCTGTCCTTCATCCACCTCACATTATGACTGGATAAGGTCTTCTCTCTCCTGTCCTTCATCCACCTCACATTATGTCTGGATAATGTCTTCTCTCTCCTGTCTCTCCTGTCCTTCATCCACCTCACATTATGACTGGATAAGGTCTTATCTCTCCTGTCCTTCATCCACCTCACATTATGACTGGATAAGGTCTTCTCTCTCCTGTCTCTCCTGTCCTTCATCCACCTCACATTATGACTGGATAAGGTCTTCTCTCTCCTGTCTCTCCTGTCCTTCATCCACCTCAAGTTATGTCTGGATAAGGTCTTGTCTCTCCTGTCCTTCATCCACCTCACATTATGACTGGATAAGGTCTTGTCTCTCCTGTCCTTCATCCACCTCACATTATGACTGGATAAGGTCTTCTCTCTCCTGTCCTTCATCCACCTCACATTATGCCTGGATAAGGTCTTCTCTCTCCTGTCTCTCCTGTCCTTCATCCACCTCACATTATGACTGGATAAGGTCTTCTCTCTCATGTCTCTCCTGTCCTTCATCCACCTCACATTATGACTGGATAAGGTATTCTCTCTCCTGTCTCTCCTGTCCTTCATCCACCTCACATTATGACTGGATAAGGTCTTCTCTCTCCTGTCTCTCCTGTCCTTCATCCACCTCACATTATGACTGGATAAGGTCTTCTCTCTCCTGTCCTTCATCCACCTCACATTATGTCTGGATAATGTCTTCTCTCTCCTGTCTCTCCTGTCCTTCATCCACCTCACATT
Source organism: Oncorhynchus gorbuscha (assembly GCF_021184085.1). Taxonomy (NCBI): domain Eukaryota; kingdom Metazoa; phylum Chordata; class Actinopteri; order Salmoniformes; family Salmonidae; genus Oncorhynchus; species Oncorhynchus gorbuscha. Next base: position 60,929,861 of record NC_060191.1, on the reverse strand, counting down.
ATGACTGGATAAGGTCTTATCTCTCCTGTCCTTCATCCACCTCACATTATGACTGGATAAGGTCTTCTCTCTCCTGTCTCTCCTGTCCTTCATCCACCTCACATTATGACTGGATAAGGTCTCTCTCCTGTCTCTCCTGTCCTTCATCCACCTCAAGTTATGTCTGGATAAGGTCTTGTCTCTCCTGTCCTTCATCCACCTCACATTATGACTGGATAAGGTCTCACATTATGACTGGATGTCTCTCCTGTCCTTCATCCACCTCACATTATGACTGGATAAGGTCTTCTCTCTCCTGTCCTTCGTCCACCTCACATTATGCCTGGATAAGGTCTTCTCTCTCCTGTCTCTCCTGTCCTTCATCCACCTCACATTATGACTGGATAAGGTCTCTGTCTTCTCTCACATTATGTCTGGATAAGGTCTCCTGTCCTTCATCCACCTCACATTATGACTGGATAAGGTATTCTCTCTCCTGTCCTTCATCCACCTCACATTATGACTGGATAAGGTATTCTTTCTCCTGTCTCTCCTGTCCTTCATCCACCTCACAATATGACTGGATAAGGTCTTCTCTCTCCTGTCTCTCCTGTCCTTCATCCACCTCACATTATGACTGGATAAGGTCTTCTCTCTCCTGTCCTTCATCCACCTCACATTATGTCTGGATAAGGTCTTTCTCTCCTGTCTCTCCTGTCCTTCATCCACCTCACATTATGACTGGATAAGGTCTTCTCTCTCCTGTCCTTCATCCACCTCACATTATGTCTGGATAAGGTCTTCTCTCTCCTGTCTCTCCTGTCCTTCATCCACCTCACATTATGACTGGATAAGGTCTTCTCTCTCCTGTCCTTCATCCACCTCACATTATGACTGGATAAGGTCTTCTCTCTCCTGTCTCTCCTGTCCTTCATCCACCTCACATTATGACTGGATAAGGTCTTCTCTCTCCTGTCTCTCCTGTCCTTCATCCACCTCAAGTTATGTCTGGATAAGGTCTTGTCTCTCCTGTCCTTCATCCACCTCACATTATGACTGGATAAGGTCTTGTCTCTCCTGTCCTTCATCCACCTCACATTATGACTGGATAAGGTCTTCTCTCTCCTGTCCTTCGTCCACCTCACATTATGCCTGGATAAGGTCTTCTCTCTTCTGTCTCTCCTGTCCTTCATCCACCTCACATTATGACTGGATAAGGTCTTCTCTCTCATGTCTCTCCTGTCCTTCATCCACCTCACATTATGACTGGATAAGGTCTTCTCTCTCTCCTGTCCTTCATCCACCTCACATTATGACTGGATAAGGTATTCTTTCTCCTGTCTCTCCTGTCCTTCATCCACCTCACATTATGCCTGGATAAGGTCTTCTCTCTCCTGTCTCTCCTGTCCTTCATCCACCTCACAATATGACTGGATAAGGTCTTCTCTCTCCTGTCTCTCCTGTCCTTCATCCACCTCACATTATGACTGGATAAGGTCTTCTCTCTCTGTCTCTCCTGTCCTTCATCCACCTCACATTATGACTGGATAAGGTCTTCTCTCTCCTGTCTCTCCTGTCCTTCATCCACCTCACATTATGACTGGATAAGGTCTTCTCTCTCTCCTGTCCTTCATCCACCTCACATTATGACTGGATAAGGTATTCTCTCTCCTGTCTCTCCTGTCCTTCATCCACCTCACATTATGACTGGATAAGGTCTTCTCTCTCCTGTCTCTCCTGTCCTTCATCCACCTCAAGTTATGTCTGGATAAGGTCTTGTCTCTCCTGTCCTTCATCCACCTCACATTATGACTGGATAAGGTCTTGTCTCTCCTGTCCTTCATCCACCTCACATTATGACTGGATAAGGTCTTCTCTCTCCTGTCCTTCGTCCACCTCACATTATGCCTGGATAAGGTCTTCTCTCTCCTGTCTCTCCTGTCCTTCATCCACCTCACATTATGACTGGATAAGGTCTTCTCTCTCATGTCTCTCCTGTCCTTCATCCACCTCACATTATGACTGGATAAGGTCTTCTCTCTCCTGTCCTTCATCCACCTCACATTATGACTGGATAAGGTATTCTTTCTCCTGTCTCTCCTGTCCTTCATCCACCTCACATTATGCCTGGATAAGGTCTTCTCTCTCCTGTCTCTCCTGTCCTTCATCCACCTCACAATATGACTGGATAAGGTCTTCTCTCTCCTGTCTCTCCTGTCCTTCATCCACCTCACATTATGACTGGATAAGGTCTTCTCTCTCCTGTCTCTCCTGTCCTTCATCCACCTCACATTATGACTGGATAACATATGACTGGATAAGGTCTTCTCTCTCCTGTCCTTCATCCACCTCACATTATGTCTGGATAAGGTCTTCTCTCTCCTGTCTCTCCTGTCCTTCATCCACCTCACATTATGACTGGATAAGGTCTTCTCTCTCCTGTCCTTCATCCACCTCACATTATGTCTGGATAATGTCTTCTCTCTCCTGTCTCTCCTGTCCTTCATCCACCTCACATTATGACTGGATAAGGTCTTCTCTCTCCTGTCCTTCATCCACCTCACATTATGACTGGATAAGGTATTCTCTCTCCTGTCTCTCCTGTCCTTCATCCACCTCACATTATGACTGGATAAGGTCTTCTCTCTCCTGTCTCTCCTGTCCTTCATCCACCTCAAGTTATGTCTGGATAAGGTCTTGTCTCTCCTGTCCTTCATCCACCTCACATTATGACTGGATAAGGTCTTGTCTCTCCTGTCCTTCATCCACCTCACATTATGACTGGATAAGGTCTTCTCTCTCCTGTCCTTCGTCCACCTCACATTATGCCTGGATAAGGTCTTCTCTCTCCTGTCTCTCCTGTCCTTCATCCACCTCACATTATGACTGGATAAGGTCTTCTCTCTCATGTCTCTCCTGTCCTTCATCCACCTCACATTATGACTGGATAAGGTCTTCTCTCTCCTGTCCTTCATCCACCTCACATTATGACTGGATAAGGTATTCTTTCTCCTGTCTCTCCTGTCCTTCATCCACCTCACATTATGCCTGGATAAGGTCTTCTCTCTCCTGTCTCTCCTGTCCTTCATCCACCTCACAATATGACTGGATAAGGTCTTCTCTCTCCTGTCTCTCCTGTCCTTCATCCACCTCACATTATGACTGGATAAGGTCTTCTCTCTCCTGTCTCTCCTGTCCTTCATCCACCTCACATTATGACTGGATAAGGTCTTCTCTCTCCTGTCCTTCATCCACCTCACATTATGTCTGGATAAGGTCTTCTCTCTCCTGTCTCTCCTGTCCTTCATCCACCTCACATTATGACTGGATAAGGTCTTCTCTCTCCTGTCCTTCATCCACCTCACATTATGTCTGGATAAGGTCTTCTCTCTCCTGTCTCTCCTGTCCTTCATCCACCTCACATTATGCCTGGATAAGGTCTTCTCTCTCCTGTCTCTCCTGTCCTTCATCCACCTCACATTATGACTGGATAAGGTCTTCTCTCTCCTGTCTCTCCTGTCCTTCATCCATCTCACATTATGACTGGATAAGGTCTTCTCTCTCCTGTCTCTCCTGTCCTTCGTCCACCTCACATTATGACTGGATAAGGTCTTCTCTCTCCTGTCTCGGCTGTCCTTCATCCACCTCACATTATGTCTGGATAAGGTCTTCACTCTCCTGTCTCTCCTGTCCTTCATCCACCTCACAATATGACTGGATAAGGTCTTCTCTCTCCTGTCTCTCCTGTCCTTCATCCACCTCACATTATGACTGGATAAGGTCTTCTCTCTCCTGTCTCTCCTGTCCTTCATCCACCTCACATTATGACTGGATAAGGTCTTCTCTCTCCTGTCCTTCGTCCACCTCACATTATGACTGGATAAGGTCTTCTCTCTCCTGTCTCTGCTGTCCTTCATCCACCTCACATTATGTCTGGATAAGGTCTTCTCTCTCCTGTCTCTCCTGTCCTTCATCCACCTCACAATATGACTGGATAAGGTCTTCTCTCTCCTGTCTCTCCTGTCCTTAATCCACCTCACATTATGACTGGATAAGGTCTTCTCTCTCCTGTCCTTCGTCCACCTCACATTATGACTGGATAAGGTCTTCTCTCTCCTGTCCTTAATCCACCTCACATTATGACTGGATAAGGTCTTCTCTCTCCTGTCTCTCCTGTCCTTCGTCCACCTCACATTATGACTGGATAAGGTTTTCTCTTCCTGTCCTTAATCCACCTCACATTATGACTGGATAAGGTCTTCTCTCTCCTGTCTCTCCTGTCCTTCATCCACCTCACATTATGACTGGATAAGGTCTTCTCTCTACTGTCTCTCCTGTCATTCATCCACCTCACATTATGTCTGGATAAGGTTTTCTCTCTCCTGTCCTTCATCCACCTCACATTATGCCTGGATAAAATCAAATCAAATCAAATCAAATTCAAATCAAATTTTATTTGTCACATACACATGGTTAGCAGCTGTTAATGCGAGTGTAGCGAAATGCTTGTGCTTCTAGTTCCGACAATGCAGTGATAACCAACAAGTAATCTAACTAACAATTCCAAAACTACTGTCTTATACACAGTGTAAGGGGATAAGGAACATGTACATAAGGATATATGAATGAGTGATGGTACAGAGCAGCATACAGTAGATGGTATCGAGTACAGTATATACATATGAGATGAGTGTGTAGACAAAGTAAACAAAGTGGCATAGTTAAAGTGGCTAGTGATACATGTGTTACATAAGGATGCAGTCGATGATGTAGAGTACAGTATATACATATGCATATGAGATGAATAATGTAGGGTAAGTAACATTATATAAGGTAGCATTGTTTAAAGTGGCTAGTGATATATTTACATCATTTCCCATCAATTCCCATTATTAAAATGGCTGGAGTTGAGTCAGTGTCAATGACAGTGTGTTGGCAGCAGCCACTCAGTGTTAGTGGTAAGGTCTTCTCTCTCCTGTCTCTCCTGTCCTTCATCCACCTCACAATATGACTGGATAAGGTCTTCTCTCTCCTGTCTCTCCTGTCCTTCATCCACCTCACATTATGACTGGATAAGGTCTTCTCTCTCCTGTCTCTCCTGTCCTTCATCCACCTCACATTATGACTGGATAAGGTTTTCTCTCTCCTGTCCTTCATCCACCTCACATTATGACTGGATAAGGTCTTCTCTCTCCTGTCTCTCCTGTCCTTCATCCACCTCACATTATGACTGGATAAGGTCTTCTCTCTCCTGTCCTTCATCCACCTCACATTATGACTGGATAAGGTCTTCTCTCTCCTGTCCTTCATCCACCTCACATTATGACTGGATAAGGTCTTCTCTCTCCTGTCCTTCATTCACCTCACATTATGTCTGGATAAGGTCTTCTCTCTCCTGTCCTTCATCCACCTCACATTATGACTGGATAAGGTCTTCTCTCTCCTGTCCTTCATCCACCTCACATTATGTCTGGATAAGGTTTTCTCTCTCCTGTCCTTCATCCACCTCACATTATGACTGGATAAGGTCTTCTCTCTCCTGTCTCTCCTGTCCTTCATCCACCTCACATTATGACTGGATAAGGTCTTCTCTCTCCTGTCCTTCATCCACCTCACATTATGTCTGGATAAGGTCTTCTCTCTCCTGTCTCTCCTGTCCTTAATCCACCTCACATTATGACTGGATAAGGTCTTCTCTCTCCTGTCTCTCCTGTCCTTAATCCACCTCACATTATGACTGGATAAGGTCTTCTCTCTCCTGTCCTTCGTCCACCTCACATTATGACTGGATGAGGTCTTCTCTCTCCTGTCCTTAATCCACCTCACATTATGACTGGATAAGGTCTTCTCTCTCCTGTCTCTCCTGTCCTTCGTCCACCTCACATTATGACTGGATAAGGTTTTCTCTCTCCTGTCCTTAATCCACCTCACATTATGACTGGATAAGGTCTTCTCTCTCCTGTCTCTCCTGTCCTTCATCCACCTCACATTATGACTGGATAAGGTCTTGTCTCTCCTGTCCTTCGTCCACCTCACATTATGACTGGATAAGGTCTTCTCTCTCCTGTCCTTCATCCACCTCACATTATGTCTGGATAAGGTCTTCTCTCTCCTGTCCTTAATCCACCTCACATTATGACTGGATAAGGTCTTCTCTCTCCTGTCTCTCCTGTCCTTCGTCCACCTCACATTATGACTGGATAAGGTCTTCTCTCTCCTGTCTCTCCTGTCCTTCATCCACCTCACATTATGACTGGATAAGGTTTTCTCTCTCCTGTCCTTCATCCACCTCACATTATGACTGGATAAGGTTTTCTCTCTCCTGTCCTTCGTCCACCTCACAATTTGACTGGATAAGGTTTTCTCTCTCCTGTCCTTCGTCCACCTCACATTATGACTGGATAAGGTCTTCTCTCACCTGTCCTTCATCCACCTCACATTATGACTGGATAAGGTCTTCTCTCTCCTGTCTCTCCTGTCCTTCATCCACCTCACATTATGACTGGATAAGGTCTTCTCTCTCCTGTCTCTCTGTCCTTCATCCACCTCACATTATGACTGGATAAGGTTTTCTCTCTCCTGTCCTTCGTCCACCTCACATTATGACTGGATAAGGTTTTCTCTCTCCTGTCCTTCATCCACCTCACATTATGCCTGGATAAAATCAAATCAAATCAAATCAAATTCAAATCAAATTTTATTTGTCACATACACATGGTTAGCAGCTGTTAATGCGAGTGTAGCGAAATGCTTGTGCTTCTAGTTCCGACAATGCAGTGATAACCAACAAGTAATCTAACTAACAATTCCAAAACTACTGTCTTATACACAGTGTAAGGGGATAAGGAACATGTACATAAGGATATATGAATGAGTGATGGTACAGAGCAGCATACAGTAGATGGTATCGAGTATAGTATATACATATGAGATAAGTGTGTAGACAAAGTAAACAAAGTGGCATAGTTAAAGTGGCTAATGATACATGTGTTACATAAGGATGCAGTCGATGATGTAGAGTACAGTATATACATATGCATATGAGATGAATAATGTAGGGTAAGTAACATTATATAAGGTAGCATTGTTTAAAGTGGCTAGTGATATATTTACATAATTTCCCATCAATTCCCATTATTAAAATGGCTGGAGTTGGGTCAGTGTCAATGACAGTGTGTTGGCAGCAGCCACTCAGTGTTAGTGGTAAGGTCTTCTCTCTCCTGTCTCTCCTGTCCTTCATCCACCTCACAATATGACTGGATAAGGTCTTCTCTCTCCTGTCTCTCCTGTCCTTCATCCACCTCACATTATGACTGGATAAGGTCTTCTCTCTCCTGTCTCTCCTGTCCTTCATCCACCTCACAATATGACTGGATAAGGTTTTCTCTCTCCTGTCCTTCATCCACCTCACATTATGTCTGGATAAGGTCTTCTCTCTCCTGTCCTTCATCCACCTCACATTATGACTGGATAAGGTCTTCTCTCTCCTGTCTCTCCTGTCCTTCATCCACCTCACATTATGACTGGATAAGGTTTTCTCTCTCCTGTCCTTCATCCACCTCACATTATGACTGGATAAGGTCTTCTCTCTCCTGTCTCTCCTGTCCTTCATCCACCTCACATTATGACTGGATAAGGTCTTCTCTCTCCTGTTCTTCATCCACCTCACATTATGACTGGATAAGGTCTTCTCTCTCCTGTCTCTCCTGTCCTTCGTCCACCTCACATTATGACTGGATAAGGTTTTCTCTCTCCTGTCCTTAATCCACCTCACATTATGACTGGATAAGGTCTTCTCTCTCCTGTCTCCTGTCCTTCATCCACCTCACATTATGACTGGATAAGGTCTTCTCTCTCCTGTCTCTCCTGTCCTTCGTCCACCTCACATTATGACTGGATAAGGTCTTCTGTCTCTCCTGTCCTTCATCCACCTCACATTATGACTGGATAAGTTTTCTCTCTCCTGTCCTTCATCCACCTCACATTATGACTGGATAAGGTTTTTTTCTGTCTCTCCTGTCCTTCATCCACCTCACATTATGACTGGATAAGGTCTTCTCTCTCATGTCTCTCCTGTCCTTCATCCACCTCACATTATGCCTGGATAAAATCAAATCAAATCAAATCAAATTCAAATCAAATTTTATTTGTCACATACACATGGTTAGCAGCTGTTAATGCGAGTGTAGCGAAATGCTTGTGCTTCTAGTTCCGACAATGCAGTGATAACCAACAAGTAATCTAACTAACAATTCCAAAAATACTGTCTAATACACAGTGTAAGGGGATAAGGAACATGTACATAAGGATATATGAATGAGTGATGGTACAGAGCAGCATACAGTAGATGGTATCGAGTATAGTATATACATATGAGATGAGTGTGTAGACAAAGTAAACAAAGTGGCATAGTTAAAGTGGCTAGTGATACATGTGTTACATAAGGATGCAGTCGATGATGTAGAGTACAGTATATACATATGCATATGAGATGAATAATGTAGGGTAAGTAACATTATATAAGGAAGCATTGTTTAAAGTGGCTAGTGATATATTTACATAATTTCCCATCAATTCCCATTATTAAAATGGCTGGAGTTGGGTCAGTGTCAATGACAGTGTGTTGGCAGCAGCCACTCAGTGTTAGTGGTAAGGTCTTCTCTCTCCTGTCTCTCCTGTCCTTCATCCACCTCACAATATGACTGGATAAGGTCTTCTCTCTCCTGTCTCTCCTGTCCTTCATCCACCTCACATTATGACTGGATAAGGTCTTCTCTCTCCTGTCTCTCCTGTCCTTCATCCACCTCACAATATGACTGGATAAGGTTTTCTCTCTCCTGTCCTTCATCCACCTCACATTATGTCTGGATAAGGTTTTCTCTCTCCTGTCCTTCATCCACCTCACATTATGCCTGGATAAAATCAAATCAAATCAAATCAAATTCAAATCAAATTGTATTTGTCACATACACATGGTTAGCAGCTGTTAATGCGAGTGTAGCGAAATGCTTGTGCTTCTAGTTCCGACAATGCAGTGATAACCAACAAGTAATCTAACTAACAATTCCAAAACTACTGTCTTATACACAGTGTAAGGGGATAAGGAACATGTACATAAGGATATATGAATGAGTGATGGTACAGAGCAGCATACAGTAGATGGTATCGAGTATAGTATATACATATGAGATGAGTGTGTAGACAAAGTAAACAAAGTGGCATAGTTAAAGTGGCTAGTGATACATGTGTTACATAAGGATGCAGTCGATGATGTAGAGTACAGTATATACATATGCATATGAGATGAATAATGTAGGGTAAGTAACATTATATAAGGTAGCATTGTTTAAAGTGGCTAGTGATATATTTACATAATTTCCCATCAATTCCCATTATTAAAATGGCTGGAGTTGGGTCAGTGTCAATGACAGTGTGTTGGCAGCAGCCACTCAGTGTTAGTGGTAAGGTCTTCTCTCTCCTGTCTCTCCTGTCCTTCATCCACCTCACAATATGACTGGATAAGGTCTTCTCTCTCCTGTCTCTCCTGTCCTTCATCCACCTCACATTATGACTGGATAAGGTCTTCTCTCTCCTGTCTCTCCTGTCCTTCATCCACCTCACAATATGACTGGATAAGGTTTTCTCTCTCCTGTCCTTCATCCACCTCACAATATGTTTGGATAAGGTCTTCTCTCTCCTGTCCTTCATCCACCTCACATTATGACTGGATAAGGTTTTCTCTCTCCTGTCCTTCATCCACCTCACATTATGACTGGATAAGGTCTTCTCTCTCCTGTCTCTCCTGTCCTTCATCCACCTCACATTATGACTGGATAAGGTCTTCTCTCTCCTGTCCTTCATCCACCTCACATTATGACTGGATAAGGTCTTCTCTCTCCTGTCCTTCATCCACCTCACATTATGTCTGGATAAGGTCTTCTCTCTCCTGTCCTTCATCCACCTCACATTATGACTGGATAAGGTCTTCTCTCTCCTGTCCTTCATCCACCTCACATTATGACTGGATAAGGTCTTCTCTCTCCTGTCCTTCATCCACCTCACATTATGTCTGGATAAGGTTTTCTCTCTCCTGTCCTTCATCCACCTCACATTATGACTGGATAAGGTCTTCTCTCTCCTGTCTCTCCTGTCCTTCATCCACCTCACATTATGACTGGATAAGGTCTTCTCTCTCCTGTCCTTCATCCACCTCACATTATGTCTGGATAAGGTCTTCTCTCTCCTGTCCTTCATCAAACATTTTGGGTAGCCTTCCACAAGCTTCCTACAATAAGTTGGGTGAATTTAGGCCCAATCCTCCTGACAGAGCTGGTGTAACTGAGTTAGGTTTGTAGGCCTCCTTGCTCACACATGCTTTATCAGTTCTGCCCACAAATGTTCTATAGGATTGAGGTCAGGGCTTTGTGATGGCCACTCCAATACCTTGACTGTTGTTCATAATCCATTTTGCCACAACTTTGGAAGTATGCTTGGGGCGATTGTCCATTTGGAAGACCCATTTGCAACCAAACTTTAACTTCCTGACTGATATCTTGAGATGTTGCTTCAATATATCCATATAATTTTCCATCCTCATGAGGCCATCTATTTTGTGAAGTGCACCAATCCCTCCTGCAGCAAAGAACCCCCACACCATGATCCTGCCATGCACGTGCTTCACGGTTGGGATGGTGTTCTTCGGCTTGCAAGCCTCCCCCTTTATCCTCCAAACATAATGATGGCCATTACGGCCAAACAGTTCTATTTTCGTTTCATCAGACCAGAGGACATTTCTCCAAAAAGTATGATCTCTGTCCAAAGGTGCAGTTGCAAATCGTAGTTTGGCTTATTCTATGGCGATTTTGAAGAGGTGGCTTCTTCCTTGCTTTCAGGTTATGTCGATATAGGACTCGTTTTACTGTGGATATATACTTTTGTACCTATTTCCTCCAGCATCTTCACAAGGTCCTTTGTTGTTGTTCTGGGATTGATTTTCACTTTTCGCACCAAAGTACGTTCATCTCTAGGAGACAGAATGCATCTCCTTCCTGAGTGGTATGACGGTTGCGTGGTCCCATGGTGTTTATACTTGCGTACTATTGTTTGTACATATGAATGTGGCACCTTCAGGCGTTTGGAAATTGCCCCCAAGGATGAACTTGTGTGAGGTCTTGGCTGATTTCTTTTGATTTTCCCATCATGTCAAGCAAAGAGGCACAGAGTTTGAAGGTAGGTCTTGAAATACATCCACAGGTACACCTCCAATTGACTCAAATGATGTTAATTAGACTACCAGAAGCTTCTAAAGCCATGACATCATTTTCTGGAATTTTCTTAGCTGTTTAAAGCACAGTCAACTTAGTGTATGTAAACTTCTGACCCACTGGAATTGTGATACAGTGAATACTAAGTGAAATAATCTGTCTGTAAACAATTATTGTAAAAATTATTTGTTTCATGCACAAAGTAGATGTCCTATTCAACTTGCCAGAACTATAGTTTGTTAACAAGACATTTGTGGAGTGGTTGAAAAATGAGTAATAATGATTCCAAGCTAAGTGTAAATAAACTTCTGACATTAACTGTATATCTGTCTGCATTTAGTTATCTCTCTCTTCCCTCCTTCTCTATCTCTCTCTCTGTCCTCACTCTCCATCTCTCTCTCTGTTATCCCTCTCCATCTCTCTATATGTCCTCCCTCTCCATCTCTCTCTGTCCTCCCTCTCCATCTCTCTCTGTCCTCCCTCTCCATCTCTCTCTGTCCTCCTTCTCCATCTCTCTCTGTCCTCCCTCTCCATCTCTCTCTCTGTCATCCCTCTCCATCTCTCTCTCTGTCCTCCCTCTCCATCTCTCCTTCTTCCCTCCCTCTCCATCTCTCTCTGTCCTCCCTCTCAATCTCTATCACTTCCCTCCCTCTCCATCTCTCTCTGTCCTCCATCTCTCTCTGTCCTCCCTCTCCATCTCTCTCTGTCCTCCTTCTCCATCTCTCTCTGTCCTCCTTCTCCATCTCTCTCTGTCCTCCCTCTCCATCTCTCTCTCTGTCTCCCCTCTACATTTTTCTTTGTCCTCCCTTTCCATCTCTCTCTCTGTCCTCCCTCTCCATTTCTCTCTGCCGTCCTTCTCCATCTCTCTCTCTGTCCTCCCTCTCCATCTCTCTCTCTGTCCTCCCTCTCCATCTCTCTCTCTTCCCTCCCTCTCCCTCTCCATCTCTCTCTCTGTCCCCCCTCTCCATTTCTCTCTGTCCTCCCTTTCCATCTCTCTCTCTCTGTCCTCCCTCTCCATTTCTCTCTGCCGTCCGTCTCCATCTCTCTCTCTGTCCCCCATCTCCATTTCTCTCTGTCCTCACTCTCCATCTCTCTCTTTCTGTCCTCCGTCTCCATCTCTCGCTTTCTGTCCTCCGTCTCCATCTCTCTCTCTCTGTCCTCCGTCTCCATCTCTCTCTTTCTGTCCTCCGTCTCCATCTCTCTCTTTCTGTCCTCCCTCTCCATCTCTCTCTCTCTGTCCTCTGTCTCCATCTCTCTCTTTCTGTCCTCCCTCTCCATCTCTCTCTCTCTGTCCTCCCTCTCCATCTCTCTCTTTCTGTCCTCCCTCTCCATCTCTCTCTCTCTGTCCTCCCTCTCCATCTCTCTCTCTCTGTCCTCCCTCTCCATCTCTCTCTCTGTCCTCCCTCTCCATCTCTCTCTCTGTCCTCCCTCTCCATCTCTCTCTCTGTCCTCCGTCTCCATCTCTCTCTCTCTGTGCTCCGTCTCCATCTCTCTCTCTCTGTCCTCCATCTCCATCTCTCTCTCTCTGTCCTCCATCTCCATCTCTCTCTCTCTGTCCTCCGTCTCCATCTCTCTCTCTGTCCTCCCTCTCCATCTCTCTCTCTCTGTCCTCCGTCTCCATCTCTCTCTCTGTCCTCCCTCTCCATCTCTCTCTCTGTCCTCCCTCTCCATCTCTCTCTCTCTGTCCTCCATCTCCATCTCTCTCTCTCTGTCCTCCGTCTTCATCTCTCTCTCTGTCCTCCCTCTCCATCTCTCTCTCTCTGTCTTCCCTCTCCATCTCTCTCTCTCTGTCCTCCATCTCCATCTCTCTCTCTCTGTCCTCCATCTCCATCTCTCTCTCTCTGTCCTCCGTCTCCATCTCTCTCTCTGTCCTCCCTCTCCATCTCTCTCTCTCTGTCCTCCGTCTCCATCTCTCTCTCTGTCCTCCCTCTCCATCTCTCTCTCTGTCCTCCCTCTCCATCTCTCTCTCTGTCCTCCATCTCCATCTCTCTCTCTCTGTCCTCCGTCTTCATCTCTCTCTCTGTCCTCCCTCTCCATCTCTCTCTCTCTGTCTTCCCTCTCCATCTCTCTCTCTCTGTCCTCCCTCTCCATCTCTCTCTCTCTGTCCTCCGTCTCCATCTCTCTCTCTCTGTCCTCCCTCTTCATCTCTGTCCTCCCTCTCCATCTCTCTCTCTGTCCTCCGTCTCCATCTCTCTCTCTCTGTCCTCCCTCTCCATCTCTGTCCTCCCTCTCCATCTCTCTCTCTGTCCTCCGTCTCCATCTCTCTCTCTCTGTCCTCCGTCTCCATCTCTCTCTCTCTGTCCTCCCTCTCCATCTCTCTCTCTGTCCTCCCTCTCCATCTCTCTCTCTCTGTCCTCCGTCTCCATCTCTCTCTCTCTGTCCTCCCTCTCCATCTCTCTCTCTCTGTCCTCCCTCTCCATCTCTCTCTCTCTGTCCTCCGTCTCCATCTCTCTCTCTCTGTCCTCCCTCTCCATCTCTGTCCTCCCTCTCCATCTCTCTCTCTCTGTCCTCCGTCTCCATCTCTCTCTCTCTGTCCTCCCTCTCCATCTCTCTCTCTGTCCTCCCTCTCCATCTCTGTCCTCCCTCTCCATCTCTCTCTCTCTGTCCTCCGTCTCCATCTCTCTCTCTCTGTCCTCCGTCTCCATCTCTCTCTCTCTGTCCTCCGTCTCCATCTCTCTCTCTCTGTCCTCCCTCTCCATCTCTCTCTCTGTCCTCCCTCTCCATCTCTCTCTCTCTGTCCTCTGTCTCCATCTCTCTCTCTCTGTCCTCCCTCTCCATCTCTCTCTCTGTCCTCCCTCTCCATCTCTCCATCTCTGTCCTCCCTCTCCATCTCTCTCTCTGTCCTCCGTCTCCATCTCTCTCTCTCTGTCCTCCGTCTCCATCTCTCTCTCTCTGTCCTCCCTCTCCATCTCTCTCTCTCTGTCCTCCCTCTCCATCTCTCTCTCTCTGTCCTCCGTCTCCATCTCTCTCTCTCTGTCCTCCCTCCCCATCTATGTCCTCCCTCTCCATCTCTCTCTCTCTGTCCTCCGTCTCCATCTCTCTCTCTCTGTCCTCCCTCTCCATCTCTGTCCTCCCTCTCCATCTCTCTCTCTGTCCTCCGTCTCCATCTCTCTCTCTCTGTCCTCCGTCTCCATCTCTCTCTCTCTGTCCTCCCTCTCCATCTCTCTCTCTGTCCTCCCTCTCCATCTCTCTCTCTCTGTCCTCCGTCTCCATCTCTCTCTCTCTGTCTTCCCTCTCCATCTCTCTCTCTCTGTCCTCCCTCTCCTTCTCTCTCTCTCTCTGTCCTCCGTCTCCATCTCTCTCTCTCTGTCCTCCCTCTCCATCTCTGTCCTCCCTCTCCATCTCTCTCTCTCTGTCCTCCGTCTCCACCTCTCTCTCTCTGTCCTCCCTCTCCATCTCTCTCTCTCTGTCCTCCCTCTCCATCTCTGTCCTCCCTCTCCATCTCTCTCTCTCTGTCCTCCGTCTCCATCTCTCTCTCTCTGTCCTCCGTCTCCATCTCTCTCTCTCTCTGTCCTCCATCTCCATCTCTCTCTCTCTGTCCTCCCTCTCCATCTCTCTCTCTGTCCTCCCTCTCCATCTCTCTCTCTCTGTCCTCCCTCTCCATCTCTCTCTCTCTGTCCTCCCTCTCCATCTCTGTCCTCCCTCTCCATCTCTCTCTCTCTGTCCTCCATCTCCATCTCTCTCTCTCTGTCCTCCCTCTCAATCTCTGTCCTCCCTCTCCATCTCTCTCTCTCTGTCCTCCGTCTCCATCTCTCTCTCTCTGTCCTCCCTCTCCATCTCTGTCCTCCGTCTCCATCTCTCTCTCTCTGTCCTCCGTCTCCATCTCTCTCTCTCTGTCCTCCCTCTCCATCTCTCTCTCTCTGTCCTCCCTCTCCATCTCTGTCCTCCCTCTCCATCTCTCTCTCTCTCTGTCCTCCGTCTCCATCTCTCTCTCTCTGTCCTCCCTCTCCATCTCTGTCCTCCGTCTCCATCTCTCTCTCTCTGTCCTCCGTCTCCATCTCTCTCTCTCTGTCCTCCCTCTCCATCTCTCTCTCTGTCCTCCCTCTCCATCTCTCTCTCTCTGTCCTCCGTCTCCATCTCTCTCTCTCTGTCCTCCCTCTCCATCTCTGTCCTCCCTCTCCATCTCTCTCTCTGTCCTCCGTCTCCATCTCTCTCTCTCTGTCCTCCCTCTCCATCTCTGTCCTCCCTCTCCATCTCTCTCTCTGTCATCCGTCTCCATCTCTCTCTCTCTCTGTCCTCCGTCTCCATCTCTCTCTCTGTCCTCCATCTCCATCTCTCTCTCTCTGTCCTCCGTCTCCATCTCTCTGTCCTCCCTCTCCATCTCTCTCTCTCTGTCCTCCGTCTCCATCTCTCTCTCTCTGTCCTCCGTCTCCATCTCTCTCTCTCTGTCCTCCGTCTCCATCTCTCTCTCTCTGTCCTCCCTCTCCATCTCTCTCTCTGTCCTCCCTCTCCATCTCTCTCTCTCTGTCCTCAGTCTCCATCTCTCTCTCTCTGTCCTCCGTCTCCATCTCTGTCCTCCCTCTCCATCTCTCTCTCTCTGTCCTCCGTCTCCATCTCTCTCTCTCTGTCCTCCCTCTCCATCTCTGTCCTCCCTCTCCATCTCTCTCTCTCTGTCCTCCGTCTCCATCTCTCTCTCTCTGTCCTCCCTCTCCATCTCTGTCCTCCCTCTCCATCTCTCTCTCTCTGTCCTCCGTCTCCATCTCTCTCTCTCTGTCCTCCATCTCCATCTCTCTCTCTCTGTCCTCCCTCTCCATCTCTCTCTCTCTGTCCTCCCTCTCCATCTCTGTCCTCCCTCTCCATCTCTCTCTCTCTGTCCTCCCTCTCCATCTCTCTCTCTCTGTCCTCCGTCTCCATCTCTCTCTCTCTGTCCTCCGTCTCCATCTCTCTCTCTCTGTCCTCCCTCTCCATCTCCCTCTCCGTCCTCCCTCTCCATCTTTCTCTCTCTGTCCTCCCTCTCCATCTCTCTCTCTCTGTCCTCCCTCTCCATCTCTGTCCTCCCTCTCCATCTCTCTCTCTCTGTCCTCCGTCTCCATCTCTCTCTCTCTGTCCTCCGTCTCCATCTCTCTCTCTCTGTCCTCCCTCTCCATCTCTGTCCTCCCTCTCCATCTCTCTCTCTGTCCTCCGTCTCCATCTCTCTCTCTCTGTCCTCCGTCTCCATCTCTCTCTCTCTGTCCTCCCTCTCCATCTCTCTCTCTGTCCTCCCTCTCCATCTCTCTCTCTCTGTCCTCCGTCTCCATCTCTCTCTCTCTGTCCTCCCTCTCCATCTCTGTCCTCCCTCTCCATCTCTGTCCTCCCTCTCCATCTCTCTCTCTCCTCCGTCTCCATCTCTCTCTCTCTGTCCTCCCTCTCCATCTCTGTCCTCCCTCTCCATCTCTCTCTCTGTCCTCCGTCTCCATCTCTCTCTCTCTGTCCTCCGTCTCCATCTCTCTCTCTGTCCTCCATCTCCATCTCTCTCTCTCTGTCCTCCGTCTCCATCTCTCTGTCCTCCCTCTCCATCTCTCTCTCTCTGTCCTCCATCTCCATCTCTCTCTCTCTGTCCTCCGTCTCCATCTCTCTCTCTGTCCTCCCTCTCCATCTCTCTCTCTGTCCTCCGTCTCCATCTCTCTCTCTCTGTCCTCCCTCTCCATCTCTCTCTCTGTCCTCCCTCTCTCTCTGTCCTCCGTCTCCATCTCTCTCTCTGTCCTCCGTCTCCATCTCTCTCTCTCTGTCCTCCATCTCCATCTCTCTCTCTCTGTCCTCCGTCTCCATCTCTCTCTCTGTCCTCCCTCTCTCTCTCTCTCCTCTCTCCATCTCTCTCTCTCTCTCTCTCTCTCTCTCTCTCCTCCTCTCTCTCTGTCTCTCTCATCTCTGTCCTCTGTCCTCTCCATCTCTCTCTCTCTGTCCTCCCTCTCCATCTCTCTCTCTCTGTCCTCCTGTCATCTCTCTCTCTCCTCCATCTCTCTGTCTCTGTCCTCCCTCTCCATCTCTCTCTGTCCCTCCCTCTCCATCTCTCTCTCTCCTCTGTCCTCCATCTCTCTCTCTCTGTCCTCTCTCATCTCTCTCTCTGTCCTCCCTCTCATCTCTCTCTCTCTGTCCTCCCTCTCCATCTCTCTCTCTCTGTCCTCCCTCTCATCTCTCTCTCTCTGTCCTCCCTCTCTCTCTCTCTCTCTGTCCTCCCTCTCATCTCTCTCTCTCTGTCCTCCCTCTCCATCTCTCTCTCTCTCTGTCCTCCATCTCTCTCTCTCTCTGTCCTCCCTCTCATCTCTCTCTCTCTCTGTCCTCCCTCTCCATCTCTCTCTCTGGCCTCCCTCTCATCTCTCTCTTAATGGGATATTTCTCCTTCTCTCTTTTTCTCCTGAGTTTTCTCCTCACTCTTTTTGTCTTCTCACTCCGTTCTCCCCGTCTTCCTCTCATCTTCCTGTGATCTGTGAGTGTAAACTAGTCTCAACACCTTCTCACTGTCAACACACAACAACAGCACAACTCATTAGAGTACATCTCACACTCACTCATGTAGCTAGTTAGCTACCCCCTCTCCTCTTCTTCCTCTTTCTCTCCCCTCTTCACTTCTTTTGTTCTTTAATCCACCACTCTCTCTGTTCCACATCGCCTCCTGGGGCAAGTTTTTACATTTTCATGTTATTTATTAATAATTCTGTCTGGGTTTTGCCAGAGGACAGCGAGAGAGAGAGACAGAGCGTGGCTGGATGGTATTGTATAACAGCCATCCCTGGCGGGTTGTGGTGAATATTCATTGCAGGTTTAAATATGTGCAGCCCCCCACAGCTCAGTCCTGGAGGGGTGTACTCCACCCCCCTATTGGGTTCGACGCAGGGCTGCGGGCCCATCCCTTCAGCTAACCTAGCAAGGAAGGGGGGGCAGGAAGAGGAGGGGTCGACTGGGCTGCAGGCACACCAATTAGAAATGAATACATTATTCTAACTATGCTTAAGCTTGTGTATTTCTAGATGTGGTTTAATCAAGTTTTCTGGTTTTGTGTAGGCGGGTGGCTGGGGCTGTGGTGTGCAGGCTCTCCATTGGTCTGCACTGCCTGTGAACCTTGTTTACGATCCAGTTGTTGCTCAAAAAGAGAGGGTCTGGTAGTCGTCTTAGACAAGCTTTGATAACAATAATGTGTAAATCAGCAGGCATTGATGAATGTAAACAGAATTCATTTAAAACAATATCCAGTAAACAAGCCTGCAGAGCAAACTGTCTATTAGGCCACAGCCAAAACACAAGATCCTCTTGAGGAATGCTGCTATTTGCTGGAAATTTCCCCGCAAGTGGCATCATTGTAAACAAATGAATAGAGTCGTTCAATAATTCCTTAAAATAGACTTAAGAGTCTTTTCAATTTAATAATGCAATTACTGCAACCATCAGGAACAAGTAACTAGTGTTAATCTATGCAGGGCTTTATTCTACCTTGTCACATTTTCTTTAATTCATTTGGCTCGGGTCCAAGTCCTCACCGTGGCCCACCCACGCTAAGTCTCCACGCTCCACTGTCTCTGCCTCCTCTCCACAACAATACCCTGCCTCTCCACTGTCTCTGCCTCCTCTCCACAACAATACCCTGCCTCTCCACTGTCTCTGCCTCCTCTCCACAACAATACCCTGCCTCTCCACTGTCTCTGCCTCCTCTCCACAACAATACCCTGCCTCTCCACTGTCTCTGACTCCTCTTCACAACAATACCATGCCTCTCCACTGTCTCTGCCTCCTCTCCACAACAATACCCTGCCTCTCCACTGTCTCTGACTCCTCTTCACAACAATACCCTGCCTCTCCACTGTCTCTGCCTCCTCTTCACAACAATACCATGCCTCTCCACTGTCTCTGCCTCCTCTCCACAACAATACCCTGCCTCTCCACTGTCTCTGCCTCCTCTCCACAACAATACCCTGCCTCTCCACTGTCTCTGCCTCCTCTCCACAACAATACCCTGCCTCTCCACTGTCTCTGCCTCCTCTCCACAACAATACCCTGCCTCTCCACTGTCTCTGACTCCTCTTCACAACAATACCATGCCTCTCCACTGTCTCTGCCTCCTCTCCACAACAATACCCTGCCTCTCCACTGTCTCTGACTCCTCTTCACAACAATACCCTGCCTCTCCACTGTCTCTGCCTCCTCTCCACAACAATACCCTGCCTCTCCACTGTCTCTGCCTCCTCTCCACAACAATACCCTGCCGCTCCACTGTCTCTGCCTCCTCTCCACAACAATACCCTGCCTCTCCACTGTCTCTGCCTCCTCTTCACAACAATACCCTGCCTCTCCACTGTCTCCTCTCCACAACAATACCCTGCCTCTCCACTGTCTCTGCCTCCTCTCCACAACAATACCCTGCCTCTCCACTGTCTCTGCCTCCTCTTCACAACAATACCCTGCCTCTCCACTGTCTCTGCCTCCTCTCCACAACAATACCCTGCCTCTCCACTGTCTCTGCCTCCTCTCCACAACAATACCCTGCCTCTCCACTGTCTCTGCCTCCTCTCCACAACAATACCCTGCCTCTCCACTGTCTCTGACTCCTCTTCACAACAATACCATGCCTCTCCACTGTCTCTGCCTCCTCTCCACAACAATACCCTGCCTCTCCACTGTCTCTGACTCCTCTTCACAACAATACCCTGCCTCTCCACTGTCTCTGCCTCCTCTTCACAACAATACCCTGCCTCTCCACTGTCTCCTCTCCACAACAATACCCTGCCTCTCCACTGTCTCTGCCTCCTCTCCACAACAATACCCTGCCTCTCCACTGTCTCTGCCTCCTCTTCACAACAATACCCTGCCTCTCCACTGTCTCTGCCTCCTCTCCACAACAATACCCTGCCTCTCCACTGTCTCTGCCTCCTCTTCACAACAATACCCTGCCTCTCCACTGTCTCTGCCTCCTCTCCACAACAATACCCTGCCTCTCCACTGTCTCTGCCTCCTCTTCACAACAATACCCTGCCTCTCCACTGTCTCTGCCTCCTCTCCACAACAATACCCTGCCTCTCCACTGTCTCTGCCTCCTCTCCACAACAATACCCTGCCGCTCCACTGTCTCTGTCTCCTCTCCACAACAATACCCTGCCTCTCCACTGTCTCTGCCTCCTCTCCACAACAATACCCTGACTCTCCACTGTCTCTGCCTCTTCTCCACAACAATACCCTGCCTCTCCACTGTCTCTGCCTCCTCTCCACAACAATACCCTGCCTCTCCACTGTCTCTGCCTCCTCTCCACAACAATACCCTGCCTCTCCACTGTCTCTGCCTCCTCTCCACAACAATACCCTGCCTCTCCACTGTCTCTGCCTCCTCTCCACAACAATACCCTGCCTCCCCACTGTCTCTGCCTCCTCTCCACAACAATACCCTGCCTCCTCACTGTCTCTGCCTCCTCTCCACAACAATACCCTGCCTCCCCACTGTCTCTGCCTCCTCTCCACATCAATACCCTGCCTCTCCACTGTCTCCTCTCCACAACAATACCCTGCCTCTCCACTGTCTCTGCCTCCTCTCCACAACAGTACCCTGCCTCTCCACTGTCTCTGCCTCCTCTCCACAACAATACCCTGCCTCTCCCCTGTCTCTGCCTCCTCTCCACAACAATACCCTGCCTCTCCACTGTCTCTGCCTCCTCTCCACAACAATACCCTGCCTCTCCACTGTCTCTGCCTCCTCTCCACATCAATACCCTGCCTCTCCACTGTCTCAGCCTCCTCTCCACAACAATACCCTGCCTCTCCACTGTCTCTGCCTCCTCTCCACAACAATACCCTGCCTCTCCACTGTCTCTGCCTCCTCTCCACAACAATACCCTGCCTCTCCACTGTCTCTGCCTCCTCTCCACAACAATACCCTGCCTCTCCACTGTCTCTGCCTCCTCTCCACAACAATACCCTGCCGCTCCACTGTCTCTGCCTCCTCTTCACAACAATACCCTGCCTCTCCACTGTCTCTGCCTCCTCTCCACAACAATACCCTGCCTCTCCACTGTCTCTGCCTCCTCTCCACAACAATACCCTGCCTCTCCACTGTCTCTGCCTCCTCTCCACAACAATACCCTGCCTCTCCACTGTCTCTGCCTCCTCTCCACAACAATACCCTGCCTCTCCACTGTCTCTGCCTCCTCTTCACAACAATACCCTGCCTCTCCACTGTCTCTGCCTCCTCTCCACAACAATACCCTGCCTCTCCACTGTCTCTGCCTCCTCTCCACAACAATACCCTGCCTCTCCACTGTCTCTGCCTCCTCTCCACAACAATACCCTGCCTCTCCACTGTCTCTGCCTCCTCTCCACAACAATACCCTGCCTCTCCACTGTCTCTGCCTCCTCTCCACAACAATACCCTGCCTCTCCACTGTCTCTGCCTCCTCTCCACAACAATACCCTGCCTCTCCACTGTCTCTGCCTCCTCTCCACAACAATACCCTGCCTCTCCACTGTCTCTGCCTCCTCTCCACAACAATACCCTGCCTCTCCACTGTCTCTGCCTCCTCTCCACAACAATACCCTGCCTCTCCACTGTCTCTGCCTCCTCTCCACAACAATACCCTGCCTCTCCACTGTCTCTGCCTCCTCTCCACAACAATACCCTGCCTCTCCACTGTCTCTGCCTCCTCTCCACAACAATACCCTGCCTCTCCACTGTCTCTGCCTCCTCTCCACAACAATACCCTGCCTCTCCACTGTCTCTGCCTCCTCTCCACAACAATACCCTGCCTCTCCACTGTCTCTGCCTCCTCTCCACAACAATACCCTGCCTCTCCACTGTCTCTGCCTCCTC
>NC_060191.1:60875353-60905353 GCF_021184085.1 Oncorhynchus gorbuscha | reverse complement strand
GTATTAAAATGTCATTTCCATTTGCAGTTCAGCCAGGCAGGAACCCATAGAATCATTTGTGTGGTAAGCAGAGGTCTTAGACAGCAGGGGGCTCGACTGTAGATGCTGGGGAGAGTAGGAGAGAGGGAGGGAGAGCAAGTCTTAAGGCCAGTAGTACAGGCCAGCTCTGTTCTGCCTCCCCCTCCATTCACAGTTCCTTTAGAAGTCATAAGTTTGGCTCACACAGCAGGATTAGACAGGTACTTAGTGTGGAAAAGGGGTCACCAGTCACTAACCTGACTAGGACTGGTTAACCCCGTTCCGCTAGCGGAACCCCTCGCCAACAGCAAATGAAATTGCAGGGCGCCAAATTCAATCAACAGAAATCTCATAATTCCATTTTTTAAAACATACTGTAACGGCGTTCGTCTGTTGAATGAAGAGAGTCGGACCAAAATGCAGCGTGTTTGTTACTCATGATATTAAATGAACGAAAACGAAACGATACATGAAATAACTCAATACAAAAACAACAAACGGAACAAGAAACCTATTACAGCCTATCTGGTGAACACTACACAGAGACAGGAACAATCACCCACGAAATACAAAGCGAAACTCAGGCTACCTAAATACGGTTCCCAATCAGAGACAACGAGAATCACCTGACTCTGATTGAGAATCGCCTCAGGCAGCCAAGCCTATACAACACCCCTAATCAGCCGCGATCCCAAATACTACAAACCTCAATACGAAAAACAACATATAAACCCATGTCACACCCTGGCCTAACCAAACATATAACAAAAACACAAAATACAATGACCAAGTCGTGACACATACAAGTATTAGGCACCATTTTAAAGATAAAATTCTTGTTAATCCAACCACAGTGTCCGATTTCAAAAAAGCTTTTCGGCGAAAGCAGAACATATTATTATGTTAGGTCAGCAACTAGTCACAGAAACATACAGCGATTTTCCAAGCAAAGAGAGGAGTGAGACGAGGCCGAGTATAGCCCACAAAGATCTCCGCCACGGCACAACCCAAGGGGGGGCGCCAACCCGGACAGGAAGATCACATCAGTGACTCAACCCACTCAAGTGACACACCCCTCCTAGGGACAGCATCAAAGGGCACCAGTAAGCCAGTGACTCAGGCCCTGTAATAGGGTTAGAGGCAGAGAATCCAAGTGGAAAGAGGGGAGCCGGTCAGGCAGAGACAGCAAGGGCTGTTCGTTGCTCCAGAGCCTTTCCGTTCACCTTCACACTCCTGGGCCAGACTACACTCAATCATATGACCCACTGAAGAGATGAGTCTTCAGTAAAGACTTAAAGGTTGAGACCGAGTTTGCGTCTCTCGCGTGGGTTGGCAGACCTTTCCATAAAAATGGACCTCTATAAGAGAAAGCCCTGCCTCCAGCTGTTCTAAGCCCTGCTTAGAAATTCTAGTGACAATTAGGAGGCCTGCGTCTTGTGACCGTAGCGTACGTGTAGGTATGTACGGCAGGACCAAATCAGAGAGATAGGTAGGAGCAAGCCCATGTAATGCTTTGTAGGTTAGCAGTAAAACCTTGAAATTAGCCTTTGCCTTGACAGGAAGCCAGTGTAGGGAGGCTAGCACTGGAGTAATATGATCAAATGTTTGGTTCTAGTCAGGATTCTAGCAGCCGTATTTAGCACTAACTGTCTCTCTCTCTGATAATACAAATCAATTCAAGGGGCTTTATTGGCATGGGAAACATGTGTTAACATTGCCAAAGCAAGTGAGGTAGATAATATACAAAAGTGAAATAAACAATAAAAAGTAACAGTAAACATTACACATACAGAAGTTTCAAAACAATAAAGACAATACAAATGTCATATTACGTATATTTACAGTGTTGCAACGATGTACAAATGGTTAAGGGTACACAAGGGAAAATAAATCAGCTTAAATATGGTTTGCATTTAAAATGGTGTTTGTTCTTCACTGGTTGCCCTTTTCTCGTGGCAACAGGTCACAAATCTTGCTGCTGTGATGGCACACAGTGGAATTTCACTCAGTAGATATGGGAGTTTATCAAAATTGGATTTGTTTTCGAATTCTTTGTGTAATCTGAGGGAAATATGTGTCTCTAATATGGTCATACATTGGGCATACACTGTCTCTCTCTCTGTGTCTCTCTCTCTCCCTCTCTGTCTCTCTGTCTGTCTCTCTGTCTCTCTCTCTGTCTCTCTCTCTCTGTCTCTCTCTCTCTCTTTCTTTCAGGTTTCACTGTTTGCCCTCTTATTCTCCTTGTCTCTTTCTTTGTTAGTCTCTCATACTCTTTCCTTACCACCAGCACATGCTCTCCTCTTCTCTCCACTGTGTCTCCAGTTATTTCTTAACTTTCCCTCTCCCCTCCCTCCCTCCATCTCTCTCTGTCTGTGTGTCTCAGGGGGTCTACTCAGCTCCAGATGTTTCCCCTCCTTCCCCCAGTTAGCACAGCTCTGAAATCAATCAAGCCTCAGCCAGGGATAGAGGAGACCCAGAATCTCCCGGGAACCCTGCTGTTCCAGGGACAGCCCCTGCTCTGAGGAGTGCCTCACCGTAGGGAGGCTGTGGAGTGGGCATGGCAGGTATTAGCCCACCCAGGACAGAACACAGCAGGCTGAGAGGCATGGAGTGCTACAGAGACCTGTGTCTTACCGGTTAGCAGGCTGTACAGCAGACTCTGTGACATCAGGCTGGCTGATTGTGTAGTGATAGAGGGCGTGTCTGAACTTTGTTTTGGCTAAAATAGTTTGTTAGTTTAAGTTTGTTCGTGTGGAATTGTGGAATGAAACATTTTTGTCTTGGATAATGTTGTTGTGTACAGATGTGTACAGATCTTAATTTGACCCTGCTTCTCACAGCAGGAAAATAATCCTGCAGCAATAGGAAATGTATGTGCTTTGTCATTAATGGACATTTTTGTAGGTGGCGATACAATTTTCATTCAGGTAAATTAAGTTCAGTTGAGTTAATTTGCACAGTTTGGAATACGGTGTGTGTGTGTGTGTGTGTGTGTCTGTGTGTGTGTGTGTGTGTGTGTGTGTGTGTGTGTGTGTGTGTGTGTGTGTGTGTGTGTGTGTGTGTGTGTGTGTGTGTGTGTGCGTGCGTGCGTGCGTGCGTGCGTGCGTGCGTGCGTGCGTGCGTGCGTGCGTGCGTGCGTGCGTGCGTGCGTGCGTGCGTGCGTGCGTGCGTGCGTGCGTGCGTGCGTGCGTGCGTGCGTGCGTGCGTGCGTGCGTGCGTGCGTGCGTGCGTGCGTGCGTGCGTGCGTGCGTGCGTGCGTGCGTGCGTGCGTGCGTGCGTGCGTGCGTGCGTGCCGTTTCACTTCTTGCGTCGAGAAATCCCGTATCCAGGAGCGTAATCATAGCCTCAAGCTCATTAGCATAACGCAACGTTAACTATTCATGAAAATCGCAACTGTGCTGTCAATAAATTTAGAGCGTTTCGCTCTCATTGCGTTCAGAGAGCACACTGGATGCTCTGGCCAATGAGTAGAGTTGATCCGAACATTCTGACTTCACAACGGCAGCCAAGCACCCAAGCTAAATGGCTAACATTAGCTAGCTCGCTAGCTACTTCCAAACACAAATGAGAGAACACCCCACTCTGACCATTTTACTCACCCTAGCAGAGCTGGTAAGGCAGTTTTCATGTTATCCAGAGCATTAGTGACTGAAACTGTGCTGCTGTCAACAATTGAATTACTGTACCCTTTTTGGCCGACGTTTACTGACATCGGCCATATTCAACGGGTGTTGAAGGTTCGTAAATTAATCTGTTATTCTACACTCTGGCACACTCAGATGAGTATTTTGTTAAGACATGTATCTTGCTAGCTAGCTAGCTAAACAATGAACCATAATCCCAACTCATGATGTTACTCCCCTGCATGAATCTGCAGGTAGCTAACCAACCAGGTTCAATGTTAGCTAACTAAAAATAGGCTATAACTAGTCAAGCAAATGGCTCTGAGATAAGAATAATAAGATCATACACATAATATTAGCTAACGAGCCAGCCAGCTAACGTTTGCTAGCTAACAGTACACTTTAACTTGAAATGAAACCACTTCCTGTCAAAATTGGAGACATGTAATATCTGAAAATGTAGCAAGCTATACTATCTTACCCATATACATCATGGATGGACGCGTCTCCTGTCGGGTGCCATGGTAGCCCTTAATTTGAAGATGACACAGGCTTTTTCTCCATCTTCTTAGCTACTGTATCATACTCAAATTCCACTAATTTCAAAACTCAACATACACGTAATGTTAGCTAGCGAGCCAGCCAGCTAACGTTAGCTAGCTAATAGTACACTTTAACTTGACATTAGGCTTATGCTGTTTTACTACAAGATGCATTTTTAAAAAGTATGCGTTAGACAGGATAACCTAGACATACTGACCAGCTCAAATAGGCAGACGTGTGCTATATGGCAGACCAATCCAAACTCATCTCTCTGCATGTCCAGCCCACTCTTTATCTCAGCCGATAGCGAGACTTTTTCTGTGGCTAAACCAACTCGGCTCGTAATTTAACAATTGTATTCATATTTGCAGATGGCATACAAGATCGTTATTAAGGCACATGAAATTCACATGTTCGAGAAGGAATTTCTGCCAAAAAACGCATTTTGATAAAAAATTTAAAGTTTACGTTCAAACGGCTCTCCTAGTGACCCGCCACATACGCCAAGATTCCTGAAACGAGTCGCATATTAGCTAAAGTAACGTCATAGTCAACATAGCTAAAATAACTATTAGTAACATGTTAGTAAACCCACTACAATCATGCAGTAACGTTACAGTGTATAGTCAGGTAGCAGTTTAACAGTTACACCGGCGGGCCCCAGTGACAATAAATTAGTAATACTAAAAGTTTACCTTGACTTGGAAGAGTTCCAGTGTTGTGTTGGATAGTCATAGCCAGCTAGCTAACATAGCATCCCTCTGTTTAAGCAGGGTGTTTGAGTAGGCTTAACTAGCTTGCTGTTACGCTCGTCATTGGAAGGAGTAGACCAAGGTGCAGCGTGGTAGGCGTGCATCTTTCTTTTATCGATGACACCAAAAAAAATACAAAATACAAAACAAAATGCACAGTTCTGTAGGGCTGGAAAGCAACAGCACAAAAACAAGATCACATCAACTACAGGTGGAAAAAAGGCTGCCTAAGTATGATCCCCAATCAGAGACAACGATAGACAGCTGCCTCTGATTGGGAACCATACCCGGCCAACAAAGAAATAGAAAACATAGATTGCTCACCCTAGTCACACCCTGACCTAACCAAATAGACAATTAAAATGATCTCTAAGGTCAGGGTCGTGACACTTGCTGCACTTTCTCGCTAAGTAAGTGAAACTGAAACTGAAAAAAATGACAATCTCTATCTCTCTCTTGCCTCTCCTTCATTTTAAAGAAATTCAAATTTGTTCATAACTGTTCAACAGTTATATTCAGTTATGTTCAACAGTTATGTTCAACTGTTCATAACTGTTCTTTCTCTCTCTTTAAGTTAACTACTTGCTGCAGTTTATGCACTGCTGTGTTAGCTAGCTGTATCTTGTGCTTTTAGTACTAGATTCATTATTTGATCATTTGATTGGGTGAACAACATGTAAGTTCATGCTGCAAGAGCTCTGATAGGTTGGAGGACGTCCTCCAGAAGTTTTTATAATTACTGTGTAAGTCTATGCAAGGGGTGAGAACCATAAGCCTCCTAGGTTGTGTATTGAAGTCGAATATACCCAGAGGAGGACAGAAGCTAGCTGTCCTCCGGCTACACCATGGTGCTACTCAACAGAGAACTGTTGAGGCTACTGTAGACCTTCATTGCAAAATAGTGTGTTTTAATAAATGATTTGGTGACGTGAATTTATTTAGTATAGTTTTATCTAAAAAGGACAACTTTTAAAAAAATGTTTTACAATTTTTATTTTTACATGAAATTCACAAAGGATTTCTCGCCTTCCTCCTCTGAGGAGTCTCCACTGGTGTGTGTGTGTGTGTGTGTGTGTGTGTGTGTGTGTGTGTGTGTGTGTGTGTGTGTGTGTGTGTGTGTGTGTGTGTGTGTGTGTGTGTGTGTGTGTGTGTGTGTGTGTGTGTGTGTGTGTGTGTATGAATGCATTCTAACATGTGTGTGTTTCAGCGGGCAGGCCGGGGGTCCAGGAGGAGATCATTCATAACCTGGACTACTGTGACATCCTGGTGCTGGGGGAGGAGCTGAGGCCAGAGCAGGAGAGTCTCCAGCTGCAGCGTAGCACCCTGCTGGGGAAACACCTGGACGCCACCAACTCCACCTCCGGCATGTCTATATACGGTAAATTACCATGTAAACGTCACATTTCCTGACCTCTAATCCCTATATAACCTCTGACTCCTACCCCAACTCCAACTCCACCTCTGGCATGTCTATATATGGTAAGTCAACATGGAAACATCTAGCTTCCTGACCTCTAATCCCTATCTAACCTCTGACTCCTACCCCAACTCCAACTCTACCTCTTGCATGCCTCCATCTATGTTACCATACAAACACCTAACCATAAACCCTATCTTCCTCTATATCCATAACCCCTATCTTCCTCTATAACCATAACCCCTATCTTCCTCTATATCCGTAACCCCTATCTTCCTCGATAACCATAACCACTATCTTCCTCAATATCTGTAACCCCTATCTTCCTCTATAACCATAACCCCTATCTTCCTCTATAACCACAACCCCTATCTTCCTCTATATCCATAACCCCATCTTCCTCTAAATCCATAACCCATATCTTCCTCTAAATCCATAACCCCTATCTTCCTATATATCTATAACCCCCATCTTCCTCTATATCCATAACCCCATCTTCCTCTAAATCCATAACCCCTATCTTCCTCTATAACCATAACCCCTATCTTCCTCTAAATCCATACCCCTTATCTTCCTCTATAACCATAACCCCATCTTCCTCTATAACCATAACCCCTATCTTCCTCTATAACCATAAACCCTATCTTCCTCTATATCTATAACCCCTATCTTCCTCTATATCCATAACCCCTATCTTCCTCTATATCCATAACCCCTATCTTCCTCTATAACCATAACCCCTATCTTCCTCTATATCCATAACCCCTATCTTCCTCTATAACAATAACCCCTATCTTCCTCTATAACAATAACCCCTACCTTTCTCTATATCCATAACCCCTATCTTCCTCTATAACCATAACCCCTATCTTCCTCTATATCCATAACCCCTATATTCCTCTATATACATAATCCCTATCTTCCTCTATATCCATAACCCCTATCTTCCTCTATATCCATAAACCCTATCTTCCTCTATATCCATAAACCCTATCTTCCTCTATAACAATAACCCCTACCTTTATCTATTTCCATAACCCCTATCTTCCTCTATATCCATAACCCCTATCTTCCTCTATATCCATAACCCCTATCTTCCTCTATAACCATAACCCCTATCTTCCTCTATATCTATAACCCCTATCTTCCTCTATATCCATAACCCCTATCTTCCTCTATATCCATAACCCCTATCTTCCTCTATATCCATAACCCCTATCTTCCTCTAAATCCATAACCCCTATCTTCCTCTATATCCATAACCCCTATATTCCTCTATATACATAATCCCTATCTTCCTCTATATCCATAACCCCTATCTTCCTCTATAACCATAACCCCTATCTTCCTCTATAACAATAACCCCTACCTTTCTCTATTTCCATAACCCCTATCTTCCTCTATATCCATAACCCCTATCTTCCTCTATATCTATAACCCCTATCTTCCTCTATATCCATAACCCCTATCTTCCTCTATATCCATAACCCCTATCTTCCTCTATATCCATAACCCCTATCTTCCTCTATAACAATAACCCCTATCTTCCTCTATAACAATAACCCCTACCTTTCTCTATATCCATAACCCCTATCTTCCTCTATAACCATAACCCCGATCTTCCTATACATCTATAACCCCCATCTTCCTCTATATCCATAACCCCTATCTTCCTATATATCTATAACCCCTATCTTCCTCAATATCTGTAACCCCTATCTTCCTCTATAACCATAACCCATATCTTCCTCTATAACCACAACCTCTATCTTCCTCTATAACCATAACCCGTATATTCCTTTATATCCGTAACCCCTATCTTCCTCAATATCTGTAACCCCTATCTTTCTCAATATCTGTAACCCCTATCTTCCTCTATATCCATAACCCCTATCTTCCTCTATGACCATAACCCCTATCTTCCTCTATAACAATAACCCCTATCTTCCTCTAAATCCATAACCCCTATCTTCCTCTATAACCATAAACCCTATCTTCCTCTATATCTATAACCCCTATCTTCCTCTATATCCATAACCCCTATCTTCCTCTATATCCATAACCCCTATCTTCCTCTATAACAATAACCCCTATCTTCCTCTATAACAATAACCCCTACCTTTCTCTATATCCATAACCCCTATCTTCCTCTATAACCATAACCCCTATCTTCCTCTATATCCATAACCCCTATATTCCTCTATAAACATAACCCCTATCTTCCTCTATATCCATAACCCCTATCTTCCTCTATAACCATAACCCCTATCTTCCTCTAAATCCATAACCCCTCATCTATGATACTGGTAGTGACCATAGGAATGTGTCCACCATCTCTCTCAGGTGTGGACTCCATGTCCAATTATGAGCAGGTGATCAGGCAGGTGCATTACCACAACTGGCATCCCGCCCAGACCCCAGACAGGAAGTTCCGTCTCACCTGCTCTGAGCTAAACGGACGCTACACCAGCAATGAGTTCACCCTGGAGGTCAGTGGACTAGAGAGCGGAACGATAAAAATACAGGAATTACAATGTTCCTGTGCTTCCAGAAATTATAATTGATTAAACATTTCCTGCCCTGAGACCCTTAGCCTTTTCAACTTGCTCTTCCCAGAAAATCTCTGACGGTTCTGTGTGTAATAGTCCTTATTTGGAATATACTCTTATATTTTCTGAGACATTTATTATACCTGTAACCTTGCTCTCTATTCTTGCCCCGCCCAGATTAGTGTACTCCACAAATCAGAGGCTGGGGAGCATGTCAATCACATGGTAGCCCCGTCCCAGTACATGCAAGTCGTTCCTCATCTGGCCATGGTTCACAGTCTATACCCCACACACGGTCCAGGTAAGACTATAGAATCATCAGTCTATACCCCACACACAGCTCAGGTAGGACTTACCATAGGATAATTCTGTTCCAGCCCAACACACCTTTTAACCCACCTCTGTGTCTGTTTGTATGTGTGTATGTGTGGTGTGCGTGTGTGTGTGAGAGAGAGAGAAACTGGACTACAGTGCTATTGGATAATGGGGAGGACTCTGCGTGCATGTGTAAATAGATACTATTATTGAACACACAGAGAGAGAGAGAGAGAGAGATCGAGAGGAAAACATACAACGTTTAAAATCCATGTAAACAAACAACAAGTGTGCGGTTTAAACAGGCAAAAAAAACACATCTCTTCCCACAGGGCCGTGTGGTGAGGCAGGGATGCAGCTTAAGCCCCACCCTCTTCAACATACAGTGAGGGAAAAAAGTATTTGATCCCTTGCTGATTTTGTACGTTTGCCCACTGACAAAGAAATGATCAGTCTATAATTGTAATGGTAGGTTTATTTGAACAGCGAGAGACAGAATAACAACAACAAAAATCCAGAAAAACACACGTCAAAAATGTTATGAATTGATTTGCATTTTAATGAGGGAAATAAGTATTTGACCCCTCTGCAAAACATGATTTAGTACTTGGTGGCAAAACCCTTGTTGGCAATCACAGAGGTCAGATGTTTCTTGTAGTTGGCCACCAGGTTTGCACACATTTCAGGAGGGATTTTGTCCCACTTCTATTTGCAGATCTTCTCCAAGTCATTAAGGTTTCGAGGCTGACGTTTGGCAACTCGAACCTTCAGCTCCCTCCGCAGATTTTCTATGGGATTAAGGTCTGGAGACCGGCTAGGCCACGCCAGGACCTTAATGTGCTTCTTCTTGAGCCACTCCTTTGTTGCCTTGGCCATGTGTTTTGGGTCATTGTCATGCTGGAATACCCATCCATGACCCATTTTCAATGCCCTGGCTTAGGGAAGGAGGTTCTCACCCAAGATTTGATGGTACATGTCCATCGTCCTTTTGATGCAGTGTTGTCCTGTCCCCTTAGCAGAAAAACACACCCAAAGCATAATGTTTCCACCTCCATGTTTGACGGTGGAGATGGTTTATTGGGGTCATAGGCAGCATTCCTCCTCCTCCAAACACGGCGAGTTGAGTTGATGCCAAAAGAGCTCCATTTTGGTCTCATCTGGCCACAACACTTTCACCCAGTTGTCCTCTGAATAATTCAGATGTTTATTGGCAAACTTCGAGACAGGCATGTATATGTGCTTACTTGAGCAGGGGGACCTTGCGGGCGCTACAGGATATCAGTCCTTCACGGCGTAGTGTGTTACTAATTGCTTTCTTGGTGACTATGGTCCCAGCTGCCTTGAGATCATTGACAAGACCCTCCCATGTAGTTCTGGGCTGATTCCTCATGATTCGCATGGTTTTCATGATCATTGCAACTCCACGAGGTGAGATCTTGCATGGAGCCCCAGGCCGAGGGAGATTGACAGTTCTTTTGTGTTTCTTCCATTTGGGAATAAATACACCAACTATTGACACCTTCCTACCAAGCTGCTTGGCGATGCTCTTGTAGCCCATTCCAGACTTGTGTAGGTCTACAATCTTGTCCCTGACATCCTTAGAGAGCTCTTTGGTCTTGGCCATGGTGGAGAGTTTGGAATCTGATTGATTGATTGCTTCTGTGGACAGGTGTCCTTTATACAGGTAACAAACTGAGATGAGGAGCACTCCCTTTAAGAGTTTATACTCCATTTAAGAGTGTGCTCCTAACCTCAGCTCATTACCTGTATAAAAGACACCTGGGAGAAGGAAATATTTCTGACTGAGAGGGGGTCAAATACTTATTTCACTCATTAAAATGCAAATCAATTTATAACATTTTTGACATGCGTTTTTCTGGATTTTTTTTCTCTCTCACTGTTCAAATAAACCATTAAAATTATAGACTGATCATTTTTTTGTCAGTGGGCAAACTTACAAAATCAGCAGGGGATCAAATACTTTTTTCCCTCACTGTATATATCAATGAATTGGCGAGGGCACTAGAACAGTCTGCAGAACCCGGCCTCACCCTACTAGAATCTGAAGTCAAATGTCTACTGTTTGCTGATGATCTGGTGCTTCTGTCACCAACCAAGGAGGGCCTACAGCAGCACCTAGATCTTCTGCACAGATTATGCCAGTCCTTGGCCCTGACAGTACATCTCAGTAAGACCAAAATAATGGTGTTCCAAAAAAGGTTCAGTCGCCAGGACCACAAATACAAATACCATCTTGACACCGTTGCACTAGAGCACACAAAAACTATACATACCTTGGCCTAAACATCAGCGCTACAGGTAACTTCCACAAAGCTGTGAACGATCTGAGAGACAAGGCAAGAAGGGCTTTCTATGCCATCAAAAGGAACATAAAATTCGACTTACCAATTAGAATCTGGCTAAAAATACCTGAATCAGTTATAGAACCCATTGCCCTTTACGGTTGTGAGGTCTGGGGTCCGCTCACCAACCAAGAATTCACTAAATGGACCAACACCAAATTGAGACTCTGCATGCAGAATTCTGCAAAAATATCCTCTGTGTACAACGTAAAACACCAAATAATGCATGCAGAGCAGAATTAGGCCAATACCTGCTATTTATGAAAATCCAGAAAAGAGCCATCAAATTCTACAACCACTTAAAAGGAAGCGATTCCCAAACCTTCCATAACAAAGCCATCACCTGCAGAGATATGAACCTGGAGAAGAGTCCCCTCAGCAAGATGGTCCTGGGGCTCTATTCACAAACAGACCTCACAGAGCCCCAGGACAACATAATTACACCCAACCAACCAAATCATGAGAAAACAAAAAAAAAAATATTTACAAGAATTGTCAGAAAAAATGAGAATGCTATTTGGCCCTAAACAGAGAGTGGCCGAATATCTGACCATTGTGACTGACCCAAACTTAAGGATATCTTTGACTATGGACAGACTCAGTGAGCATAACCTTGTTATTGAGAAAGGCCTCCGAAGGCAGACCTGGCTCTCAAGAGAAGACAGGCACTTCTGTGAGTGTAATGTTTACTGTTCATTTTTTTGTTTATTTTTTGTACATTGTCTACTTCACTTGCATTGACAATGTTAACATATGTTTCCCATGAGAGAGAGAGAGAGAGAGAGAGAGAGAGAGAGAGAGAGAGAGAGAGAGAGAGAGAGAGAGAGAGAGAGAGAGAGAGAGAGAGAGAGAGAGAGAGAGAGAGAGAGAGAGAGAGAGAGAGAGAGAGAGAGAGAGAGAGAGAGAGAGAGAGAGAGAGAGAGAGCTGAAAGCGAGAGATGGAGCTGAGAGAGAGAGAGTGCGGTGAAAGCGAGAGAGAGAGATGGAGCTGAGAGAGAGAGAGTGCAGAGAGAGAGAGAGAGAGAGAGAGAGAGAGAGAGAGAGAGAGAGAGAGAGAGAAGAGAGAGAGAGAGAGAGAGAGAGAGAGAGAGAGAGAGAGAGAGAGAGAGAGAGAGAGAGAGAGAGAGAGAGAGAGAGAGAGCTGAAAGCGAGAGAGGGAGGTGAAAACGAGAGAGAGAGAGTGCGGTGAAAGCGAGAGAGAGAGTGAGGTGAAAGCGAGAGAGAGAGTGAGGTGAAAGCGAGAGAGAGAGTGAGGTGAAAGCGAGAGAGAGAGAGAGAGAGAGAGAGAGAGAGAGAGAGAGAGAGAGAGCTGAGAGAGAGGGAGAAAAGAGAGAGAGAGAGCTGAAAGCGAGAGAGAGGGAGGTGAAAACGAGAGAGAGAGAGTGCGGTGAAAGCGAGAGAGAGAGAGAGAGAGAGAGAGAGAGAGAGAGAGAGAGAGAGAGAGAGAGAGAGAGAGAGAGAGAGAGAGAGAGAGAGAGAGAGAGAGAGAGAGAGAGAGAGAGAGAGAGAGAGAGAGAGAGAGAGAGCTGAAAGCGAGAGAGGGAGGTGAAAGAGAGAGAGAGTGCGGTGAAAGCGAGAGAGAGAGTGAAAGAGAGAGAGAGAGTGAGGTGAAAGCGAGAGAGAGAGAGAGAGAGAGAGAGAGAGAGAGAGAGAGAGAGAGAGAGAGTGAGAGGTGAGCTGAGAGAGAGAGAGAGAGAGAGAGAGAGGTGAAAGCGAGAGAGAGAGAGAGAGAGAGAGAGAGAGAGAGAGAGAGAGAGAGAGAGAGAGGGAGGTGAAAACGAGAGAGAGAGTGCGGTGAAAGCGAGAGAGAGAGAGAGTGCGGTGAAAGCGAGAGAGAGAGAGAGGTGAAAGTGAGAGAGAGAGGGACAAAAGAAACATTGAGAGTGAGAGGGAGGAGATGACACACTGATATGAAGAGAGAGAAAGGGAGGGGAGAGAGGACACATGAGAAGTGTGCATGGAGGGGTGTCTTTAATGAAGTGAATAATGTAGATTGTTCTGTTGGGAGACCGTACAGACTCTCTAGTAACATTATGTGTAGATTATTCTGTTGGGAGACCGTACAGACTCTCTAGTAACATTATGTGTAGATTATTCTGTTGGGAGACCGTACAGACTCTCTAGTAACATTATGTGTAGATTATTCTGTTGGGAGACCGTACAGACTCTCTAGTAACATTATGTGTAGATTGTTCTGTTGGGAGACCGTACAGAATCTCTAGTAACATTCTGTGTAGATTGTTCTGTTGGGAGACCGTACAGACTCTCTAGTAACATTATGTGTAGATTGTTCTGTTGGGAGACCGTACAGACTCTCTAGTAACATTATGTGTAGATTATTCTGTTGGGAGACCGTACAGACTCTCTAGTAACATTATGTGTAGATTGTTCTGTTGGGAGACCGTACGGACTCTCTAGTAACATTATGTGTAGATTATTCTGTTGGGAGACCGTACAGACTCTCTAGTAACATTCTGTGTAGATTGTTCTGTTGGGAGACCGTACAGACTCTCTGGTAACATTCTGTGTAGATTGTTCTGTTGGGAGACCGTACAGACTCTCTAGTAACATTCTGTGTAGATTGTTCTGTTGGGAGATCGTACAGACTCTCTAGTAACATTATGTGTAGATTATTCTGTTGGGAGACCGTACAGACTCTCTAGTAACATTCTGTGTAGATTGTTCTGTTGGGAGACCGTACAGACTCTCTAGTAACATTCTGTGTAGATTGTTCTGTTGGGAGACCGTACAGACTCTCTGGTAACATTCTGTGTAGATTGTTCTGTTGGGAGACCGTACAGACTCTCTAGTAACATTCTGTGTAGATTGTTCTGTTGGGAGACCGTACAGACTCTCCGGTAACATTCTGTGTAGATTGTTCTGTTGGGAGACCGTACAGACCCTCCGGTAACATTCTGTGTAGATTGTTCTGTTGGGAGACCGTACAGACCCTCCGGTAACATTCTGTGTGCATTCATGTATATACACTGGGGTGCCTTTAACATGAGAGAGATCAAAGGCTATGGATTGGTGTTTAAAAAATGATCTCTCTCCTCTCTTCTTTCTCCTCTCCCACACCCTCCCCCTCTCTCTGTAATAAGGAAGCAGACTGAATCAAATTACCAATTAAAGGAGTCCTCTGTAGCTGGATGAATACACACATGATATTATCTGAAGGAGAGAGAGAGAAGGCAGGGTGTTGATGTTATGTTGAGAGTATAGTACAGCACAGCAGTTCAACATTACAGATCTAGGACCGTCTCTCTCTCTCTGTGTGTGTGTGTGTGTGTGTGTGTGTGTGTGTGTGTGTGTGTGTGTGTGTGTGTGTGTGTGTGTGTGTGTGTGTGTGTGTGTGTGTGTGTGTGTGTGTGTGTGTGTGTGTGTGTGTGTGTGTGTGTGTGTGTGTGTGTGTGTGTGTTTGTGTGTGTGGGGGGGGGTAATGCTCTCGTTATGTGTGTGTGCATACTGAATAACTGAGATGTTTTGGTTGTGTGCATAACCAAGTATTTGATATGCTTGTGGGTGCACCATGTTACTTAACATACAGTATATTAACTTGACCTTTCCTTACCCCCCAGGAGTCCCCAGTGCTGCCACAGTGGTGATAGTGATCTGTATCGCCGCCCTGGTGGTGGTGGTTGTGCTAGGCATCTACCGTATTCACCTGACACACCAACAGGAGGGCAGGAGCTCAGAATCAACCAAAGAGAGAGAGCTGGACTGGGATGACTCAGCGCTCAATATCACAGTCAATCCTATGGAGGTAAGGTGAAGAGGGGGACTGAAAACAAAACCGTGGGGGAGGAGTAAAGGAAGGAAGATGAGTGTTGTACGGACCAGATGTTGGAACAGCCTTAAGTGCAGTCAGGATCAGGGGCAAAATACTGTCCAGTTTATTAACAGTGACTTGGGGTTCCAGGTGAATGACAAAAACCTATGAATAGTTACATCATCAACAAAGGTATTTACTAAATTAACAGACTCTCGAAGTACAGGTTTGAATAGAAATCAAAAACCAAAGTCTCAATCAGGCCTACCCTGCCAAACCAACTTTAGTTGTGGTATACCAGGCTATGAACACCCTCCCACACAGCTCACATACCAAACCAATTGTAGTTGTGGTATACCAGGCTATGAACAGCCTCCCACACAGCTCACATACCAAACCAACTGTAGCAGGTTGGGGTATACCAGGCTATGAACAGCCTCCCACACACCTCACATACCAAACCAACTGTAGCAGGTTGGGGTATACCAGGCTATGAACAGCCTCCCACACAGCTCACATACCAAACCAACTGTAGCAGGTTGGGGTATACCAGGCTATGAACAGCCTCCCACATAGCTCACATACCAAACCAACTGTAGCAGGTTGGGGTATACCAGGCTATGAACAGCCTCCCACATAGCTCACATACCAAACCAACTGTAGCAGGTTGGGGTATACCAGGCTATGAACAGCCTCGCACATAGCGCACATACCAAACCAACTGTAGCAGGTTGGGGTATACCAGGCTATGGACAGCCTCCCACATAGTTCACATACCAAACCAACTGTAGCAGGTTGGGGTATACCAGGCTATGGACAGCCTCCCACATAGCTCACATACCAAACCAACTGTAGCAGGTTGGGGTATACCAGGCTATGGACAGCCTCCCACATAGTTCACATACCAAACCAACTGTAGCAGGTTGGGGTATACCAGGCTATGGACAGCCTCCCACATAGTTCACATACCAAACCAACTGTAGCAGGTTGGGGTATACCAGGCTATGGACAGCCTCCCACACAGCTCACATACCAAACCAACTGTAGCAGGTTGGGGTATACCAGGCTATGGACAGCCTCCCACATAGCTCACATACCAAACCAACTGTAGCAGGTTGGGGTATACCAGGCTATGAACAGCCTCCCACATAGCGCACATACCAAACCAACTGTAGCAGGTTGGGGTATACCAGGCTATGGACAGCCTCCCACATAGTTCACATACCAAACCAACTGTAGCAGGTTGGGGTATACCAGGCTATGAACAGCCTCCCACACAGCTCACATACCAAACCAACTGTAGCAGGTTGGGGTATACCAGGCTATGAACAGCCTCCCACATAGCTCACATACCAAACCAACTGTAGCAGGTTGGGGTATACCAGGCTATGAACAGCCTCGCACATAGCGCACATACCAAACCAACTGTAGCAGGTTGGGGTATACCAGGCTATGGACAGCCTCCCACATAGTTCACATACCAAACCAACTGTAGCAGGTTGGGGTATACCAGGCTATGGACAGCCTCCCACATAGCTCACATACCAAACCAACTGTAGCAGGTTGGGGTATACCAGGCTATGGACAGCCTCCCACATAGTTCACATACCAAACCAACTGTAGCAGGTTGGGGTATACCAGGCTATGGACAGCCTCCCACATAGTTCACATACCAAACCAACTGTAGCAGGTTGGGGTATACCAGGCTATGGACAGCCTCCCACATAGTTCACATACCAAACCAACTGTAGCAGGTTGGGGTATACCAGGCTATGAACAGCCTCCCACACAGCTCACATACCAAACCAACTGTAGCAGGTTGGGGTATACCAGGCTATGAACAGCCTCCCACATAGCTCACATACCAAACCAACTGTAGCAGGTTGGGGTATACCAGGCTATGAACAGCCTCCCACACAGCTCACATACCAAACCAACTGTAGCAGGTTGGGGTATACCAGGCTATGAACAGCCTCCCACATAGCTCACATACCAAACCAACTGTAGCAGGTTGGGGTATACCAGGCTATGAACAGCCTCGCACATAGCGCACATACCAAACCAACTGTAGCAGGTTGGGGTATACCAGGCTATGGACAGCCTCCCACATAGTTCACATACCAAACCAACTGTAGCAGGTTGGGGTATACCAGGCTATGGACAGCCTCCTACATAGCTCACATACCAAACCAACTGTAGCAGGTTGGGGTATACCAGGCTATGGACAGCCTCCCACATAGTTCACATACCAAACCAACTGTAGCAGGTTGGGGTATACCAGGCTATGGACAGCCTCCCACATAGTTCACATACCAAACCAACTGTAGCAGGTTGGGGTATACCAGGCTATGGACAGCCTCCCACACAGCTCACATACCAAACCAACTGTAGCAGGTTGGGGTATACCAGGCTATGGACAGCCTCCCACATAGCTCACATACCAAACCAACTGTAGCAGGTTGGGGTATACCAGGCTATGAACAGCCTCCCACATAGCGCACATACCAAACCAACTGTAGCAGGTTGGGGTATACCAGGCTATGGACAGCCTCCCACATAGTTCACATACCAAACCAACTGTAGCAGGTTGGGGTATACCAGGCTATGAACAGCCTCCCACACAGCTCACATACCAAACCAACTGTAGCAGGTTGGGGTATACCAGGCTATGAACAGCCTCCCACATAGCTCACATACCAAACCAACTGTAGCAGGTTGGGGTATACCAGGCTATGAACAGCCTCCCACATAGCTCACATACCAAACCAACTGTAGCCGGTTGGGGTATACCAGGCTATGAACAGCCTCCCACATAGCGCACATACCAAACCAACTGTAGCAGGTTGGGGTATACCAGGCTATGGACAGCCTCCCACATAGTTCACATACCAAACCAACTGTAGCAGGTTGGGGTATACCAGGCTATGGACAGCCTCCCACATAGCTCACATACCAAACCAACTGTAGCAGGTTGGGGTATACCAGGCTATGGACAGCCTCCCACATAGTTCACATACCAAACCAACTGTAGCAGGTTGGGGTATACCAGGCTATGGACAGCCTCCCACATAGTTCACATACCAAACCAACTGTAGCAGGTTGGGGTATACCAGGCTATGGACAGCCTCCCACACGGCTCACATACCAAACCAACTGTAGCAGGTTGGGGTATACCAGGCTATGGACAGCCTCCCACATAGCTCACATACCAAACCAACTGTAGCAGGTTGGGGTATACCAGGCTATGAACAGCCTCCCACATAGCGCACATACCAAACCAACTGTAGCAGGTTGGGGTATACCAAACCAAGTAGCAGGTTGGGGTATACCAGGCTATGGACAGCCTCCCACATAGTTCACATACCAAACCAACTGTAGCAGGTTGGGGTATACCAGGCTATGGACAGCCTCCCACATAGCTCACATACCAAACCAACTGTAGCAGGTTGGGGTATACCAGGCTATGGACAGCCTCCCACATAGTTCACATACCAAACCAACTGTAGCAGGTTGGGGTATACCAGGCTATGGACAGCCTCCCACATAGCTCACATACCAAACCAACTGTAGCAGGTTGGAACAGCCTCCCACACAGTATACCAGGCTATGGACAGCCTCCCACATAGCTCACATACCAAACCAACTGTAGCAGGTTGGGGTATACCAGGCTATGGACAGCCTCCCACATAGCTCACATACCAAACCAACTGTAGCAGGTTGGGATATACCAGGCTATGGACAGCCTCTCACACAGCTCACATACCAAACCAACTGTAGCAGGTTGGGGTATACCAGGCTATGGACAGCCTCCCACATAGCTCACATACCAAACCAACTGTAGCAGGTTGGGGTATACCAGGCTATGAACAGCCTCCCACACAGCTCACATACCAAACCAACTGTAGCAGGTTGGGGTATACCAGGCTATGAACAGCCTCCCACACAGCTCACATACCAAACCAACTGTAGCAGGTTAGTGTATACCAGGCTATGAACAGCCTCCCACATAGCTCACATACCAAACCAACTGTAGCAGGTTGGGGTATACCAGGCTATGAACAGCCTCCCACATAGCTCATATACCAAACCAACTGTAGCAGGTTGGGGTATACCAGGCTATGAACAGCCTCCCACATAGCTCACATACCAAACCAACTGTAGCAGGTTGGGGTATACCAGGCTATGAACAGCCTCCCACATAGCTCATATACCAAACCAACTGTAGCAGGTTGGGGTATAACAGGCTATGAACAGCCTCCCACATAGCTCACATACCAGAGCTATAACATCAATCATAATTCAATCATAATAACAGGCATCTTCATTACACCCACATTTACATTTGCGTAGCAAGTGTTCATGTCCAGCTGAACATGGCATCCACTTGGAGGTTT
Organism: Oncorhynchus gorbuscha; assembly: GCF_021184085.1. Taxonomy (NCBI): domain Eukaryota; kingdom Metazoa; phylum Chordata; class Actinopteri; order Salmoniformes; family Salmonidae; genus Oncorhynchus; species Oncorhynchus gorbuscha. Next base: position 60,885,610 of record NC_060191.1, on the reverse strand, counting down.
GAAAAAGGGTCAATTACTGCATTTAAAGATTAAACTGAAATGTGTCACAATGCAACGTGACCAAACATTTCCTTGACACATAATTAGCCTTACGCAACAGTGGCAAAAAAATAAGATAACAACAGTATACCATTAGGATATATGATTTACTAGATATATGGGGGGTAAATGAACACGCTTGTCACACCCTGACCTTAGAGCTTTTTATTTCTCTATTTGGTTAGGTCGGGGTGTTATTTGGGTGGGCATTCTAGTTTTTCTATTTCTTTGTTGGCGGGTATGGTTCCCAATCAAAGGCAGCTGTCTATCGTTGTCTCTGATTGGGGATCATACTTAGGCAGCCCCTTTTCCCACCTTAGATTGTGGTATATTGTTTTTGCATAGTTGCTGTCTAGCCCTGCAGAACATACATTCGGTTTTGTATTTTGTTGTTTTGTCGGAGTTCAGTATTCAAAATCATGAACACTTTCCACGCTGCGCTTTGGTTTCATTCATCTAACGACGAACGTAACAACGCTAAACAATTTATGGGGAAGGGGAATTCAAACATTTGTGACGAGAGCTGCTGAGTCAGCTTCATCACAGCATCTGAAATAGAGTGAGTAACTGAAGTTTGAGGGCAGAGGGACGAATGGCAGGGAAGAGGAGAGAAAGGGAGAAATGGGACATAGTGAAACAGAGTAGGATACACAAGGGCCACAGTAATTAGCTCCGGAACCTGTCACACACCTGTTGCCTCTCTGTGCCCCATGCAGAACTTCCAGGAGCCCCAGGGAGCTGAGGAAGAAGCCAGCGAAGAGGACGAGGAGGATGAGGAAGATGATGACATCACCAGCGCCGAGTCAAACGACAGTGAGGAAGAAGAGGAGGAGGTCCCAGGAGCTCTCAGTGTAAAACAGGGCAGCAAGAGGGGCCAGCTGGACTGGGACAACTCTACATTAACCTGCTGAATACAGTCACACATACACACTGACGCACACACACACACACAAACACTAATATACACACACACACACACACACGCTGAGGCATCAACATACACACTACCATAAAATCAATTGTTTAATCATGAGAGACGACCTGAGATTTTTCTCAATTGAGTCAACATCTCCCCCTACTGGTGAAAATGGAGATGGTGATGAGAATAGAATGAGCACTAAAGTAATACACACGTGTCAAACACACACACACACACACACACACACACACACACACACACACACACACACACACACACACACACACACACACACACACACACACACACACACACACACACACACACACACACACACACACACACACACGTGTCAAACCCGCACACACACACACACACACTCATTCACTCGCATACAAGCGAACAACGCCAGCCTGTACTCCTTTGTACATTTAAAAATACTCCTTTCCTTAATGTCAAATCATGTGGTGTTAACTAAAGGCTACGATGTGGTACTCCAATGCTGTAATACTATCTTGTTGTCCTGAGTCAGTACCTCAGACCTCAAGCCCTCGTCCACAAGCTGACAGTTTATCTACTGTTTTATACTGAGACTGTGAAAAAACAACTCAACTAAATGTTAAAATACTCTATACAGCTGAAATTGCTCGTCAAACATCTGATTTCCACCTATTTTTTCAGGGTCTAAAATCTCATCTGAAAAACTGTGGTCCTATAGGTCGCCATGATCCTTCTTAATGGTTTCTTTCCCATAGACACATAGTGGTACAGTCCACTGTGCTAGAGTTAGCTTGGTACAGTGAGATAGTTAAGATGGTACAGTCCAATATAGGGAAACTCCTTCAATCCTTACCATGTTATCTGTGTACAGTATATCATACCTTCTGTCCATTGCATCAAATTACAATTTTAGGCATAACAAGAAAAAAAGATTATTGCATTGATTTGCAGTATTTTAATAACTGAAAAATATTTTGGAGGTTTGTTGCAATGGAATATATTTGATTTAATGCTGTTTATTTCATCCTGGATGAGGTGTCCAGGTGATTTTAAAGAGTTATGCCGTCGCCCAATGGCACTAAACAGTCTTTAGTTGTTTTTCGATTGATGTGCTGTTGGAGATGTTGTACTTACCTGAGGCATAGTCATATAGGTGCCACATTATAGAATGTTCAGAAATGTGTTGCATAGAACTGACACGTTTCTCTGTCATGCAAAACAATAACCATGTCAGCTCTGTGCATTTCAATTCTATCTTCAACATTGTGTATATACATTGCACACAACTGAATAAGCACCCAGGTGAAAGTTGGCTTTTTCTGTTCTGTTTCTTGGACACACTACGAGAGAGGAGGAACCTTGTAAATGTGTATATGTTCCTCTTACCTGTAGATACTAACTAGAGTAGGTGACCCCGCCCTGAACCTAGCAAGCCCCCCCCCTCTTTTCTTCTGTATGTATGTATGCACAGAACCCCGCCCATGTCAATGAAATCTGTACATATTACACCAAACCCTGCCCCGCTCTCTGTGTTTGTATCTCTGTGTTCAGTTCATTCCAAATGGCTATGCTTTCTGTCTGCTAAGACAGGCAAGTTAAACCAACTTAAGCCCAACTTAAACTGGTTAATGGAAATGTAAAAGGTCTTCTATCGTTCTGTAGTCAATACCAGCAACCCCCCTTACCCCTATCTTACACAGTCTGCCTAATATCAAATGTTACTTTACCTGGCATGAGGAGAAATTGAACGTTTCTATTTTCTACATTTGGGTATTTGACTGTGTGACCCTGCTTGATGTAATCCTTTCCAGGGATAGTCCTTTGGTTCTATCTGGGAGAACCCTGTCTTGAAGAGCCCGTGTATAGCTAGCTACAAGTTCATGTAAAGTGTTCAACAATTGTGTAGGGTTACACCTGTGCTTGTGACGTGAGGCCTTGTCCTCAACCTCCACCATGTTACTTTCTTCTCCTGAACCCCTCTCACACCTGTACCCCTACCCCCTTGGAACTTTTGCTAGACTTTGCATCAACCCTCCCCAATGTTCTCCCAGAGTTTGTTTTAGAGGTGGAAGGTGAAAATAAATATGAACCTTGTAAAATGGGTAAAAGCTTTTTTAGTTTTTCTTGACGTTTTCTTTGGACTGTTTTCTTAGTTTCCTTTGGTTGGTCACTACAGCACTTTCTGTAAATGGACCAATAAAGAGTTGTTTTAGAAGCTAGCTGTTTCTCTCGTTCATTCTGCAGTCACAGATCAATTTGTTCAATACAGAAAACAACTAGGGGGAAATAAAATGGAGTGGGAAATACTCAGCAGTCGGGTCACTAGTTAGTCATATAGTTAAGACTATGGCATTTCAAAGCTATGACAGGTATTAGGCCCATCTAACCGTTTAAACTGAGGGCAATACTCAACACCTGCAACTTCTGATTTGAAAGTTCACATTTAATCCAATGTCTCCATCTAGTGGACATCTTTAGTGGTATGTTTGGTGGTGTTTTATCAACTTGTTTCTCAATGAGGAAATAGGCCATAGCGGACCCTATTATAGGGCTTGGAATTTCTTCGCGTTACGACATGATACGGCCGCCGCGGACGCTGTTATAATTACGTCATAGATGGCCGCAAGTTTACGTCATAGTAAAACAGTTGAGATATTCCCGCAAGATTCACATTTCGATCACACACGTGCTGAAGAACGTAAGTGCCTCAGTAGCCCTCCACCTTCAATCCATTGGAAAATGCAAAGGAATTAACCAGATTAGGCTAATTGTGTTAAAGTGTCAACATTGGGTAATGAAATATAAAGATCTCTATTAGAATGTGCAAGGAAATGTAAGCTAATAAGTCAAATATAAAGTAGGCTAGCCTAATGAGTGACATCTAATAATGTGACTTTGTTTTCTTTAGGATATCTCAGCACATAAAATACAACTAGGAATCACTTATCTAATACAATAATGCCTGGTACTGATTCTGAATCTGGCTGTTGGCCACGCTTGAGATCTTCAAAGAAGCGCTCCAACCCCAAAGCCAAACACACAGGAAAGGAGATAGGGTAAGAAACTGATTTTAAAAAGCCTGACAAGTACTGAAGTAGTGCCAAATATGATTTTTATGTTTGTATAGACAGGAATAACTGTTGTAGTTATCTGAAAATGGCTGGCGTAGTTGTGGAGGGAGGATATTGTACTGTAACAGTGATGATGTATGTAGGCTACATTAGTATTTTTCTCCATCTCTCTCCTCTGAACCCTAAGCCTGCCTGTTACCCCTTCTAGCGCTCAGGATGCCCAGAACAAAGCTGAGCTAGACCCAATGACCCGCTCCCTGGCTCTCCACCTGTGCTGCCCAGCCTGTGACACTCTCCTCCTCCAGCCTGTGTCTCTGCCCTGTGGCCACTGCCTCTGTCAGCCCTGCATGGAGGGCATCCGCAAGAAGCCCTCCAGCACCAAGGCCTCTGATGCCCAACAGGCCCAGCCCTACTCCCAGTGCCCCAGTTGCCTGGTTCACTACTCCCTCCAGCCTGGCGGGGCCTGGCCCTTTCCAGAGAATCTTCTTCTGGCCAACGTATCTGAGCAGCTCCTAGAGAGGCTGGAGGGCCTGAGGCGGGTGAAGCAATCCAAAAACACCCGGGCCAAGGACACATCCCTGAGGGTGACCGCCTGCGGGATCTGCTCTAAGCAGCGCGAGGCCCAGAGCTACTGCCACACCTGTGACCTCAACAACTGTGCCAAGTGCCTGAGAAAACTCCATGGCAACCGGGCATTCCAGGCCCACGTGCTGATGGAGCCCGTGGAGGGTGGGTGCCGCGATCCATGCCCCACCCACCACGACAGCTCCCTGTCCCACTGTTGCCTTGACGATGGAGCTCTGGGGTGCCAGGGGTGCATGGAACAGGGGCACCAGGGGCATGACGTGTCACCCGTCCACGAGGCCCGTGCCCGCAGGGAGGTGGGCATCCGCAATTCACTGGAGCAGGCTGAGAAGGGTAAGGTCACATCTACTGCTCTATTGTTTCTGAGACTCTTTATATAAGTTCCACTAAAAGGGCTGTTTTTCTTTGTATTCATTTGATGGATTTATGTTGTTAATTTGAAGTCTTAATGTTGCTGCACAAACTGCTTTGGTTCAGTTAATGAGCTTTCATAAGTGCAGCCAAAATCTACCAGAGTTCAGGTTTCACATCTTAATTACTGCAAGTAAAAAATACATTCTCCAAACCACATCTCTGTGAACTACAGTAATGGTAACCATTATGTCAAACATCTTACTCCGTTGTGGTAATTGAGTAAACTCAAAGTAAATGAATTGAAAGTGAATTAATACAGGAAGTTAAGTTTGTATCAGATGTTTATTGCTGCCCTTGTCACGTGGCTGTAGTGAAGTCCCAGTGTGAAGCCGACATGGTGTCCATGGATCAGTTGAGGGCCCAAACGGGCACCGACGGTGCCGAGCAGAGACGCCGCGTGCGCGAGGGCTTCCTGTCTCTCCGTAATTTCCTGCTAGACCAGGAGGCGGCACTGCTCTCCCACCTGGACATCCTGACCTCCAGTACCTGCAGCGGTGCCAGGGACTTCCTCCAGACCTCTGCTCCACTCCTGGGCTCCCTGACTGGGCTGGAGGTGATCTCTGAGCAGGCCCTCCTGGAGCCCGACACCGTGGCCTTCCTGACTGGGGCCATGGCTCTGACCCAGTGGCTGCAGAAGGTCAACGGGGACATCCACCGCCCTGCCCTGACTCTCCAGGAGGGGGAGCCCTTCAAGGGGGTGAAGATGGACTTTGACGCCCTCCTTAGAGACCTGCAGGGCCTTCTGGTGACCCACCTCCACTGGAAGAGCCCTGAAGTGGATGCAGTGGTTGCATCAGCGACCAGCGTTGAGTCAGACGTTTTGGAGGGGTGCTGCGAGGTGTTGCAGGTGCCATCCTGCCCAGGGACCCCCCACCGCACCCTGGCTCTGGCGGACTCCCCCCTGAGCCCCCGGAACCCCAAGAGCCCCAGAAAGCTGGTGATGGAGGAACGGCTGGGCCTGTCGGCTGGGGACTGCAGCGATAAGGAGCGCCACCTGCTGCCCAGGCCCCCCATCATCTACCAGCACATCGTCAGAGGAGACACTGTGGAGGTACAGTTACACAGCAACTAGGGACTTATTATAAACTTAAAATGTATTGTTTTATATCTATGTGAAGTTATCCAATATAATGATAACTCTATTTGTCTGTGTAGATCTTCTGGATGCTGCCCATGGGCGAGGAGGTGGAGACCTTTGACATCCACTTCCAGGATGCTGTTACCGTGGGGATGGCCATGGAGGAGGGGAAGGGAGTGGTCCTGGTGGGGCTGAAGACCTGCAACCTGCAGACAGCCGGGCTCCACCTAGACACACACTACCTGTTCCGGGCACGCTCTGTCAACAGCCACGGAGCTGGGGAGTGGAGCTCCTCCTACAGGGTGAGTAAAGTACTACATGACCAATGACATTCTGACTGTGAGGCCAATCCTATTTTAAGATACATTATATTACTGACAACTAATTTGAGTTGTGTTCATGTTGTCATTGTTCCCAGGTGAACACCGAGCGCCAGGGAGACGAGGCCAAGGCAGCCGTGACACAGGAAATCTAACTAGTACAACAGGAAATGAAGAACCCACACATCATATGTCACTTAGAATCTGTCTTTTCCACATACGCTGCATTATCAGGCAGAAACATACACTGCATTATCAGGCAGAAACATACATTGCATTATCAGGCAGAAACATACATTGCATTATCAGGCAGAAACATACACTGCATTATCAGGCAGAAACATACATTGCATTATCAGGCAGAAACATACACAGCATTATCAGGCAGAAACATACATTGCATTATCAGGCAGAAACATACATTGCATTATCAGGCAGAAACATACATTGCATTATCAGGCAGAAACATACACTGCATTATCAGGCAGAAACATACATTGCATTATCAGGCAGAAACATACACTGCATTATCAGGCAGAAACATACATTGCATTATCAGGCAGAAACATACATTGCATTATCAGGCAGAAACATACATTGCATAATAAAAATAAAGCAAGCTACTTTGAAAAAGTGAGCTATTTAAGTTTTTTCACCAAAAACAATGCTTTGTGGAATTTGTTCTTAACTAATAAATAATGGTTACATAGAATTACATTGTATTGACCACTTGACAATATAAATTATAATCTTTAGTCACGTCTCGGTGCCCAGTGCAAACAGCGGAAATCCTTCTTTAATCACCTATGAAACAAAACACTCATTAGTATCAGGCTAACGAGTCCTAGGTGACCCTCTCGTTATACAACAGTAAATAATGACAACCTATTACCCCCAGCAGCAGCCCTCTGCTACTACAGCCCACACCACTCTCAAGGACATGGTAATACACTTATTCTAATTAACTCACTTCAGAAAGTGCACTGTCTGGAAAAATGATGTAAGCTAAATGCTAATGAGTGGCTAGAGTGTCACGTACAGTAGGTGTTACACCGTGGTGTGTGTGTGTGTGTGTGTGTGTGTGTGTGTGTGTGTGTGTGTGTGTGTGTGTGTGTGTGTGTGTGTGTGTGTGTGTGTGTGTGTGTGTGTGTGTGTGTGTGTGTGTGTGTGTGTGTGTGTGTGTGTGTGTGTGTGTGTGTTGTTTGGCTAATTACTGGTCAACCCGGTGAGTGGTTGGTTATATGAGGGTTGGTCTGGGTGATAGTCTGTAAGGTGAACCTGGTGTTTGTGCTGTAATATGAGTCATCTGCTCCACTATGAGAGGCTGTTAAGCTGCAATATCATACTTCATCTAGTGTGATATTGGCATCGCTCTATTTCTCTCTCTTTCTTTCTCTCTGTCTCACTCACTCTCTCTTTCATTCACACACATTTACACAAGCAGCCCAATTCTGATATTTTCCCACTAATTGTTATTTTTCCCAATCAGATCAGCTGTTTTGCCAATAATTGGGCAAAAGATCAGATTCGGGCTGCCTGTGTAAACACAGGCTTATAGTTCTGTCTTTCTCATCAGCTTATCTGTGTTCTTTGCTGAGGTTTACACATTGATCAGTCATCTTTTCTATTTTCTTCAAAATCTACATACTGCATCATCTTATCAATTATCATCCTCATCATCATCGTTACCATCACCATTGTATGTGAAGAAAGATAGGATTTTTGGCACAGTGTTATTTGAGGATTCATCAGAGATAATACTGTAATTGTACTTGATTGTGTACTTACTGTAGGAATATGAGAAAGTGACTTGATTTGAAATGTTACAGTGCAGTAGGCCTGATCCTCCTGGACAAGTACAAAGTTACAGTGCAGTAGGCCTGATCCTCCTAGACAAGTACAAAGTTACAGTGCAGTAGGCATGATCCTCCTGGACAAGTATAAAGTTACAGTGCAGTAGGCCTGCTCCTCCTGGACAAGTACAAAGTTACAGTGCAGTAGGACTGCTCCTCCTGGACAAGTACAAAGTTACAGTGCAGTAGGCCTGATCCTCCTGGACAAGTACAATGGTTTAAAATATCAGAAATGACCAGAATTGACCAAAAGATGGCAGCATAGATCCTACCAGCACCGGATCAGGTGAGTTTAGTATGACACAGTTTTGACCTTCTTCAGAGATTTTGCTGGTGATCATGATTGTATAATAACAGAGAGTAGCACAAAGTCAGAGGAACTGGGACTCATGCCGAGCACAAATGACTTGCTTCCATTTGAGGGCTGACGTCAGTACAAACACAGCAGGGGTGACGTTTGTGGACAGAGAGGGAGAATCTTAACTGTATACTCCTCGTGTCCTCTCTCCTCGCCTCCTTCTCAAAACCCATTGGATGAGAAAGCCAGAGGTCCCTCCCCTATGACTTTCTCCTCCAATGGGTTTTGAGAAGGAAGAGAGGAGAGAGGACGCGAGCAGTAGGCAATTGAGATTCTCCCATACAGTAAAGCCTGTGATCCTTTCGGCATAGTGACTCATTGTGAATCGATGCATGTGTTCGTTATAAGATTGAGTTTGTTTGTAAGGTCAGGAGGCCATACAGTCATCCGAAGGTGTTGATGTTATCTGCAGAACACGCACAACACACACACACGCAGATAAACACACACAGCTGTAAGGGGTTTAGGCAATGTCACTGGTACCGCCTTAAGGCTGTGGGTTCCAATTATTCTTTGTGTGTGTGTGTGTGTGTGTGTGTGTGTGTGTGTGTGTGTGTGTGTGTGTGTGTGTGTGTGTGTGTGTGTGTGTGTGTGTGTGTGTGTGTGTGTGTGTGTGTGTGTGTGTGTGTGTGTGTTAGAGTTGCTAATTTGAGATGAACCCTGAATAGGCAGTGGTTGACATTTGAAAAGGTTGAGATGGAGGGTGGGGGGAGGTCTCACTCCTATTCTGACAAAATAATTGGTCCCTTTGTGCAGAATGGACAGAGGATAAAGCATTGAGACTCAAGTTTTTGCCCTAGCTAGTCCATAGCCCAATTATTGTAAAAATCAAATAAATACCTATGCTTACAATATACTGTGGTAGGCAAAATGTATTGCCACGTCACTCAGTCTTTCTCTTTTCTTCTCTATCTCCTCCATCTCTCAACATCTGTTCTCAGTATGCAGTTATGCAATATGCAGTTATGCAAAACTCATATTTATTCAATAATAATAAGCGATAAGTAGGAGGTAGGAAAGGAAGCAGCGGGAGACAGAGAAATGACGAGAGAGAGAGATTACGAGAGAGAGAGCAATTGAGATAAAGTGAGAGAGAGAGAGAGACACACACACACATTTAAATGCAAATAAAACACTCGCCCACATATAAGGCGAAGTGAAAGAAAGTTCAGCACAGTGGAAGCAATATAGGCTGTTACTCATTTTCCTGGTTTTTAATGAGCAGAAAACATGGTGGCGTTTGACTGTCAATATATGATGATCAAATCAATCTGGTTTAGTGACACACCGGGTAGGAAATTAGATGAGAAACACTATGACATTTGAGATGAGAAACACTATGACATTTGAGATGAGAAACACACTATGACATTTGAGATGAGAAACACTGACATTTGATATGAGAAACACTATGACATTTGAGATGAGAAACACACTATGACATTTGAGATGAGAAACACACTATGACATTTGAGATGAGAAACACACTATGACATTTGAGATGAGAAACACTATGACATTTGAGATGAGAAACACACTATGACATTTGAGATGAGAAACACACTATGCCATTTGAGATGAGAAACACACTATGACATTTGAGATGAGAAACACACTATC